>NC_041383.1:319295253-319325131 GCF_002162155.2 Triticum dicoccoides | reverse complement strand
AATCCTACCGAGTGAAGAGCAAACCTCTCACTCGGGGGCTTAGCTGCAGTCCAAGTGCTCGCCTAAGATATAAAAATCCTACCGAGTGAAGAGCAAACCTCTCACTCGGGGGCTTAGCTGCAGCCTAGTGCTCGCCTAAGATATAAAAATCCTACCGAGTGAAGAGCAAACCTCTCACTCGGGGGCTTAGCTGCAGCCCAGTGCTCGCCTAAGATATAAAAATCCTACCGAGTGGAGAGCAAACCTCTCACTCGGGGGCTTAGCTGCAGCCCAGAGCTCGCCTAAGATATAAAAATCCTACCGAGTGAAGAGCAAACCTCTCACTCGGGGGCTTAGCTGCAGCCCAGTGCTCGCCTAAGTGGATTATGGAATAAGTCGACTGCAGTGAGCGTCTTGCTTTGAACCTACAAAAGACATTTCAAGCCAAAAGCAATCATATTCAAACATCGAATTCAAGTTCGGAACGATACCTAAAGGAACCGAAAGTGCTCAGGCGCTAAGCCTATTAAGGTTTATCGATTACAACTCCACTCGGCATACCAAGGCAAATTTAAAGCGTCGAGCTTAAAAGAAGTTTTTTACCCCTCCTATGGAGGGCTGGAAGGTGCAACAAACTCTTCAAGATCAATTCCATCTGCGATCCGAGTGGCAGCAGCAATGAAAGTTTCCATAAAGGACCGGAAGTCGTGTTTCTTGGTGTTGGACACCCGGAGGGCCGCCAGCTTGTCTTCTCGCGCATCTTTGCAGTGGACTCGGGCCAGACACAGAGCAACATCTGCACCGCACCGAGCCGAGGACTTTTTCCACTCCTGCACTCGACCAGGGACTGTGTTCAAGCGAGCCATCAGCGACTCGAGGTCGTGCTGAAGTGTCTCCCCGGGCCAGAGCGTTGAGTCGATGCGAGATGTGGCGACCTTCAGCCTTACGAGATAGTCCACGACAGCTGCGACACGAGACTCCAGTCGGAAAACATTCATGGCAACTTCGTCGTCCACCGGAGAATTGACGGGGTCAAGGTTTGGTTCCAGCCGGGTAGTCTCTTCTTCAAAGTCTTGACAAAATTCTGCAAGGACGATCACCGAGTCAAGGCAACGGTCGAATGGAAAAATCACAGTTGAAAATGATTGTTGAGCATAAAGGTTTACCTTCAAGCATAAGGAACAGCTTCTTGGCAAGACCATTCAGGAAGGCCTCCAGATCATTTTTCTTCTCAAGAGCAGCTTTCAGATTGGTATTTTCTTGTTCAAGCTTGGTGACTGAAGCTAACTTCTCGTCGGCAAGCTTGATCCTCTCAGCTAGTTCAAGGTCTTTTTTCTGTTGGGCCTCCTTCACCTTACCTGCAAGTTACAGCAAGATCAGATTTTGAAACAAATAAAGGGAAAAAGCAGTCATCGAGGTCTCACCAAACATACCTTTGGTCTCCTCCTTTGCCTTCGTCAGATTCTCCTGAGCCAGCTTCAAATCCAGCTCGAGCTGAATGTGCTTGTTTTCCAGCTCAGTGTAGCGAGCCACAAGGTCACAGGATCTCTGGGAAGAATCAATCGACTAAATGTCAAAGATAATTCACTTCCGAGTGGAACAGGAAAAATCATGCGTTTCTAAGACTACAGCCGAATACAAGCATTCGACCGTAGTCTCGGGGACTACACCCAGTGGGTGCACTCAGCGTGCCCCCACTAATCCTGTTGAAGACAGAATCGACCAGTCGACCTCAAAAAAAAAACAACAAGATGTATTCTTTAAGACTGTAATCGACTACAAGCAGTCGACCACAGTCTCGGGGACTACACCCAGTGGGTGCACTCAGCGTGCCCCCACCGGTTTGCGAAATCCATTCGCCGTACTCGAATGACGGAGAGACTGAACTTATAAAGCCTAAGGCCGACTGCCAGCAGTCGACCTTAGCCTTGGGGACTACACCCAGTGGGTGCACTCAGCGTGCCCCCACCGGTTTGCGAAATCAATTCGCCATAGTCGAATGACGGAAAGACTGAACTTATAAAGCCTAAGGCCGACTGCCAGCAGTCGACCTTAGCCTTGGGGACTACACCCAGCGGGTGCACTCAGTGTGCCCCCGCTAACACGGAGTTTAAATCGACACACCCACTGGGTGATTACTATAAATTCTAGAAAGAAAAGTTTTTGATAGCATATCCTAACAGAACAAGTGGTGGTCGACTGACCTGAGCATTGCTTTGAAGGGCGGAACTGGCATCGTAAGCTGCCTGGCTCACATCCCGGATGGTCTTCAACTGCTCCATCATGATCCCTGCCTGGCGTATCGCCTCCTTCGCGGCACCAGCTTGGTCCTCTGGGACGTGGTGCGTCGTGAAGAGGGAGGGCTGCAAAGCACTCGTCAGCGGATCTGCGAAGGACACAGTGTGTCGAGTGGTGTTCTCTTCCTCCGCGACCAGGGTCTCAGGCACCGTCACATCCTGGAGCACCCTGCCGGCAGACGCTTTCCTACTCCTTATGTGCTTCAGCGGTTCCTCATCTTCATCATCATCAGGGAGAGTGATAACAACATTGGATGGAGCTACAGAAAAGAATCAGAGTCAGAGATCATGAGTCAGTCGACTAGAAACGGTGTTAAGAGTATAGTACCAGGTTTTGAGGTTGCTGCGTCCTCCATCTCATGGTCGTCAGCCCGGGCTGAGGTCTCAGAAGTAGCAGCACTGCAACTCCAAGGAATCAGTCGACTAACTCCAGCGCCAACCAGAGATAAAGTTCATACAAAACAAGAAGACTTAAGCAGCATGATTACCCTGATATGGTGGGGATGGACACCTTCATCTTCGGCAGGAGCTTGGTCGGCTTTGACGGGGCCGCCCTGGGCTGCTTCGACGCCTTTTCAGTCGGCGCCGGAGAGGTGGTCCGAGGGCGCTTGGTCGACTGTGTGACAGTCGCAACCCCATTGCCACGTTCAGTCGCAGGGTCATGGACAAGCTTCGGCCGCCTTTCCGAGCGCGGTGGTGCAACCTCCTCCTCCTCCTCTTCCTCGTCCTCATCATCATCATCATCATCGTCATCATCGTCATCATCGTCATCATCATCATCATCATCATCCTCAGCGGCGTCCGAGTCCCACTCCTCCTCCTGGCTCTCGCCCCCGCTCGCTTCTCCCTCCTCAGTCGGAGCCTGTGCTCCGTTGGGCATCGAGTACAGCTCAGTGAGAGCCTGATAGACATCAAGATAAAGATCAGTCGACCGATCGGCAGAGAAAATAGAAATAAATGTGACGAGAATACAATGGGAAGTGGAGCAGACATACCTTGTTTGGATCACTGTTGCAGTCGAGTGGAGGAATCCTTCTGGCTCCGCGAGGGTTATCCTTGTTCCCAGTAACAGCGGCCATCCACCTTTCCAGAGTGGCATCATCGACTATTTCTGGATTGACCCGAGTCACATCCTCAGTCCCGCAGTACAACCACATGCAATGGCTCCGGAACTGAAGAGGCTGGATACGACGCCTAAGGAAAACCTCCAGGAGATCCATACCCGTCACTCCCTCCCGAACCAACTGAACTACACGCTCCATCAGCATCTTCACGTCAGCTTTCTCCTCCGGAATCACCTTCAGAGAGGAGGGCTTGTTCACTCGGCCCATGGTGAACTGAGGGAGTCCACTCGACTGCCCCGGCATCGACTGATCCTGGCAGTAGAACCAGGTCGACTGCCAGCCTCTGACTGACTCGGGAAATGTCATGGCTGGGAAGGTGCTCTTGTTCCTCACCTGGATCCCCAGACCCCCACACATTTGGACAACTCGGGTTTTTTCGTCGCCTGGGCTCGCCTTCTTCATGGTTTGAGAGCGACACGTGAATATGTGCTTGAACAAACCCCAATGCGGTCGACAACCCAGGAAACTCTCACACATGGACACAAACGCGGCAAGATAGGCGATAGAATTCAGGGTGAAGTGGTGGAGTTGCGCTCCAAAAAAGTTCAAGAAACCATGGAAGAAAATGCTCGGCGGCAAAGAAAATCTGCGGTCGACATGGGTAGCCAGAAGCACGCACTCACCCTCTTCCGGCTGGGGCTGCCACTCTTTCCCCGGAAGCCTCGCAGCTCCATGAGGGATCAGGCCCTCGTTGGCCATGTCGAGGAGATCCTTCTCCGTGATGGTCGACTGGATCCAATCTCCCTGGACCCAACCTTTCGGCAGGCGAGATCTAGACGAAGACCCGCCACGACTGGTGGATCTCCCCTTCGCCTTCTCCGTCGCCGACGCCTTCTTCGCACGTTCCAACGCCGCCGTCTTCTCCTTGACCATGGCTGCCGGTGGGACGCGCGAGGGGAAGTTGTGCAGAGGCGAGAGCAAGCGCATTGGGCGGAGACGAAGGGAGCAGAGAGAGAATGCTGAGGCACTGTTCAAAAAACCCTCGCCGGGCGCATTTATAAGATCCCTTCCGAGTGGATGACAGGTGGGCCCGGTCGATCTAATCATATCCTGAACAGTTACGCGGACGCGATACATGGCGAAAAAAGCGGCGCGGGGATCGAGGCGTCTATGCCCTGTCCCGTACGAACACCGCGGTCCGCCCCGCTTCGCGCGCTTCCCCAAATTTCGCATCCTGCGGAATCCGCGAACGGCAGATCAGTCTGCCAAACGCGGGATTTCCTGCGATCCGTCGCTCGGAAATTGGCGAAGTCCAAAAGATCACTCGACGAAGGAAAAGAATGGATCGAGTCGACTGAAGAAAAGTTGCTCACTTTCAACAAAGAGATTTTTTAGTTCAAAACAACGCACGACCAGTATGCGAAGGTTAATCGGAAACAACATCAACTCCTTCATCACTCAAGCCTCAATCCATTCGGGGGCTAATGATGGAGTCATGTACCTAGGGTAGGGTCACAGACCTGATCTAAGTACCCTGCCCAAGGACACCCTTAGAAGAAATCACCTTCCAGTCGACCTACGAGGGACTCACTCGACTGACTTGAAGGACTCGACCACGAAGACTCACTCGACCACCAGAAGGACAAGAGGCACTCTGCACTGCAACGGTCTGTAATTAAGTAGACTTTATGATAGTAAAGACACTTTATGTGGGGCGTTACCAGTAACGCCCCGGACTTAATGTACCTTAAACCCTTCATTACGTGGGCTGGCTGGGGTCCTGGCGCACTCTATATAAGCCACCCCCCCTCCACAGGCAGAAGGGTTCGGCACCCTGTAATCCATATACACATAATCCACTCGACCGCCTCCGGGCTCCGAGACGTAGGGCTTTTACTTCCTCCGAGAAGGGCCTGAACTCGTACATCTCTTGTGTTTACAACCTCTCCATAGCTAGAACCTTGCCTCTCCATACCAACCCCCACTCTACTGTCAGACTTAGATCCACGACACCGAACCTCCATGCCGGATACTAGTCGGATGATCCCTGCGATCGAAAGTGATCGGGTAGGTCGACCATGGGTCAAATTTGGGGGCGACTGGTTCAACAGCATATACGTCTTGGAGTGCATGTTTGCGCCTCCTCTTCGGTATGTGAGTTGCGTAAATCATGTTCACTGTTTTGACCTCTGGTGGAAATTTTTTTTGTCGCCTAGTGTTCGGCTGGCAAGGCTCGTCCTCGTCATCACTTAGCGTCTCCCTCCACTTGTGTTCGGCGTTGAGATTGCCGTCCTGCTTGAAGACCCAGCATTCTCTATTCGTGTGATTTGCAGGTTTCTCGGGGGTGCCATGGATCTGACATAATCTGTCTAGAATTTTGTTTAGGCTAGACGGTCCATCTTTGCTGCCTTTAAATGGCTTTTTCCGTAGACCGGGTCAAGAGCCCCCAAATCCGGCATTTACCTCCGTGTTTTAAGGGTTGTCTTTATTGTTTCGGTGCTAGTTTTTATTGCGTTGCAGCTTCCCATTGCCATCCGTGATTTCGGATGTGACTGGGTCGCTGGTGCCGCTGCTGGCCAACCAACTGTCCTCGCCCAAGCAAAAGCGGGTCATAAGGCTTGTTAGGGCTGCTATTCTCCTCGGCTTTTCCTGGCCGAGGTGTCTGGCGAGCCATTCGTCCCAGACACTGTGCTTGAAAGCCGCTAAGGCTTCGGCATCCAGGCAATCGACGATTTCATTCTTCTTGGTGAGAAATTTGTTCCAAAGCTTACGGGCTGACTCTCCGGGTTGTTGAATTATGTGACTTAAATCGTCTGCATCCGAAGGTCGGACATAGGTCCCTTGAAAATTAGCCCTGAAAGCATCCTCAAGTTCCTCCCAACTTCGAATTGAGTTTTCAGGGAGGCTTTTCAACCAGTGCCGAGCTGGTCCTTTCAACTTGAGGGGCAGGTATTTGATGGCCTGGAGATCATCTCCGCGAGCCATGTCGATGTGAAGAATAAAGTCCTCAATCCAGACCGCAGGGTCTGTCGTTCCGTCGTATGCCTCTATGTTTACGGGTTTAGATCCCTCTGGAAATTCATGATCCAGCACCTCATCGGTGAAGCACAGGGGGTGTGCAGCACCCCTGTTTTTGGATGTGTCATGGCATGCTTCCGACGGTTGTAGTGTTCGGTGTTGATTCCAAGCTGGTATTCGATCAGTATAGTCATTTTGGTGGCTGTGATCCTGCGCCGGAGCATCCTTCCTAGATCCATAGATGGACCTGGCCATACCGCCTTTTTTGTCCAGGTGCTCACGTAAATCGTGTGCTGACTTGTGTGCGGCGTCATTAGGCGCCCTGTCGCGGCCACGAGGCGATCGGTTCAGCGGATCGGCCGTATTATTTTTCGGCGGAATGGGCTCTATAGCCTCGTCGTCAAATTCAGGCAGCAGCTTACGCTTTGGGTAGCTCTTTGTGTGGCGATCGTCGCCGTATTTTTCTTCAATGTCGAGCACTTTGTTCCATCTGTGGTTGAGCGTATACTGCGCGGCCTTAAGAATTTTCTTCTGCTTCTTCAAGATCCTCGCGGCAGCGATAAGCCTTCAATGGAGGTTCTCTTGTTCCAAGTGCCTTTCTAGGATGATGAGTGCATCGTCGTCCGGAATGTTCTCCTCTCCGGAGACAGGTTTATGAGTTTTATCTCTGCCATCGCTATGATTGGACAGCGGCCCTGGACTATGTTCACCATCCCCTGGCTCATCCTGCTCCATCGCTGGGTCCATGGGGTCGTCGTTGCCTTTGGATTCGACCAGGGTATTATTCTTTCTTGCGCTGTTATCGCTGTTTTTACTGTGGTAGGATTTAGAGAGGTGCCGGCATCGTCGCTTTGGTTGCTTCTCAAGAGGATTATCCTCCGTTACATCCTTCCGTTCCTCGCCTTTGTTTTCTTTGGGTGTGTCCACCATGTAAATATCATATGATGAGGTGGCCGTCTAGTGCCCTTTAGGTGGTGGTTCCTGTTCTTATCCGACATCATCGTTCATACCGCCGATGTCTTCAGAGTCGAAATTAAGCATGTCGGTTAAGTCATCGGCAATGGCTATTAAGTGGGTGGTGGGTGGGGAACGAATTTCTTTGCCGTCCGCTTCCCACTCAAGCTGGACATAGTTCGGCCAAGAGTCTCCTGATAGGGAGAGAGATTTCAAAGAATTTAGCACGTCGCCCAAAGGAGAGTGCTGAAAGATATCCGTGGAGGTAAACTCCATGATTGGTGCCCAATCAGGTTCGATAGGCACGGATGTGCGGTTCGGAGCCTATGGCCGGAGACCAGTCCGAGGGTCCGATGACACAGATCTCATTGGAGGTGAGATCTGTGTTCAGCTCTATTGCCGATGAGTGTACGACCTCCATGGCGGGGTCCATCCGCCCGTCCTTGGATGGCATAATCTGCTCCGGACTAAGAGCCAGGGCAGTTACAGGTGTGATCTACTGAACACCGTCTGATGGCGGATCTGAGTCATGCTTATCATGACTGTTTGGGGCACCTGTCGTGGGCTCGAATCCATTGAAGATCAAGTCTTCGCGGATGTCGGCGGTGTAGTTCAGGCTTCCAAACCTGACCTGATTACCAGGGGCGTAGCTATCGATCAGCTCCAGATGGCCAAGTGAGTTGGCCCACAATGCGAAGCCGATGAATATGAAGATTTGTCCGGGGAGGAAAACCTCACCTTGGAGTGCCTCGTTGTGGATGATTGAAAGATCCATCAAGCCTTACCGTGACAACACAGTGGAACTCTCAATGAAAGCACCAATGTCTGTGTCAAAACCGGCGGATCTCGGGTAGGGGGTCCCGAACTGTGCGCCTAAGGCTAATGGTAATAGGAGGCGGGGGACACAATGTTTACCCAGGTTCGGGCCCTCTCGATGGAGGTAATACCCTACTTCCTGCTTGATTGATCTTCATGATATGAGTATTACAAGAGTAGATCTAGCACGAGATCGTAGAGCCTAAACCCTAGAAGCTAGCCTATGATTATGATTGTTGTTGTCCCACGGACTAAACCCTCCGGTTTATATAGACACAGGAGGGGGCTAGGGTTACACAGAGTCGGTTACAGAGAAGGAGATCTACATATACGAATTTCCAACCTTGCCTTCCACGCAAAGGAGAGTCCCACCCGAACACGGGACAAAGTCTTCAATCTTGTATCTTCATAGTCAAACAGTCCGGCGTAAGTATATAGTCCGGCTGTCTGAGGACCCCCTAATCTAGGACTCCCTCACCTCCCAGCATAGCTTGTCTATAACATCAGCAACCCAAGTTATGTTTGTTTTTTCAAGACGACGCACAGCTCAGTTCTATTTTTCTATAAGAATGTAAAACTAAATCTATGTTTTCCCTTCTATAATAGTATATTTATATCTTATTTTATTACATATATATAATAGAAACAATATAAGGTTCCGTTAAACGCGTCGTTCGTCCAACAATTGTATAGACCTTCCCACTTCCTTTTTTTTGTTTTTATTAGCCCTATATCTGAATTTTCTCCCACTTCCTTTTTCGATGTAATCTGAGTTTTCTCCCAGTAATTTTCCCTAGAACCAACTGATCTGTCCCACGTCTCCCCTAAAAAATAATAACATCCCACATCCTATTAACTCATCCAATTAAAATGATATTTTATTTTGTAAATCGAAAGTTCTTACAAAATAATAATAATTGTTTATATATAACTTGGCAAGTTAACTCCTGGTTATCGCGTACATAAGCTTGCAAAGATTTTACTAACCAATGTAGTAATGAACGTGCAATCATGTGTTTATGTTTTTATAACATTTCTCCGTCCAGCCCAACATGATATTTTCACCCAGCCCAGCTGTCGTGTCAAAACCTGCGGATCTCGGGTAGGGGGTCCCGGACTGCGCGTCTAAGACTAATGGTAACAGGAGGTAGGGGACACGATGTTTACCCAGGTTCGGGCCCTCTCGATGGAGGTAATACCCTACTTCCTGCTTGATTGATCTTTATGATATGAGTATTACAAGAGTAGATCTACCACGAGATTGTAGAGGCTAAACCCAAGAAGCTAGCCTATGGTTATGATTGTTGTCGTCCGACGGACTAAACCCTCCAGTTTATATAGACACCGGAGGGGGCTAAGGTTACACTGAGTCGGTTACAGAGAAAGGAATCTTCATATCTTAACCACCAAGCTTTCCTTCCATGCAAAGGAGAGTCCCATTCGGACACGGGATGAACTCTTCAATCTTGTATCTTCATAGTCCAACAGTCCCGCCAAATCATATAGTCTGGCTGTCCGAGAACCCCTTAATCCAGAACTCCCTCAGTAGCCACTGAACCAGGCTTCAATGACGATGAGTCCGGCGTGCAGATTGTCTTCGGTATTGCAAGGCGGGTTCCTTCTCCGAATACTCCAAAGTAGATCTTGAACAAAAGAATCATGTCCGGCTCCCCAAAACAAATTCCATACACCCCCGTGGATAGCTCGATGTTTTCACGAGTCCAATCTGCTGACAACTGTTACAACTCGACATTACGTCCTCGCCCTGCCATTAATTTGAATCGTTTTTCCGGTCTGCTGCTTCACACTTCGCGAGGCGGTTTTATTGGCACATCTTGTCGAAGCGGAGATCGTGTCCCCTTATCATGGGATTCTCATCAACACGGATGTGGGTAACCCAACCGTCCCATTGGTATGATTCCTTGGGAATAGGCATGTTTTAAGGCCACGTAGGGGACGTTTGATATTCGTCTTCTTTATAAGGAGGCCGAGACCCGCCTTTTCCCTTCTACGCTACTCCTACCGCCTCTCACCTTGAGCTCCAACACCCAAGGCTTAACCAGTCGCTTTGAACCCCAAGCCATGTCTGGATCCAGCTTCTAGGGTCGATGGACTGCTTCCTTTGTTACCGAGGAGGATATCAAGAAGCTCAGGGAGGCGAGGTACTTCATTGCGGAAATCCTTCACAGGCTTCCTGCATCAAGGGAGGTTATCCCTACTCCTAGATTTAATGAGATGGTCGTATTCATCCCTTACTTCCTTCGGGGGTTAGGTTTCTCCCTCAATCCCTTAGCTCGAGGGCTCCTGTTTTACTACAGACTAGATTTCCATGATCTAGCCCTGGATTCACTCCTTCACATCTCATCATTCACTATTGTATGTGAGGCTTTCCTCCGCATCCCTCCACACTTTGTCTTGTGTCTCAAGACCTTTGATATAAGGCCAGGGATAATAGACGGAAGACACACAGAGTGCGGAGGTGCCCTGATAAGCAAATCGGCCGATGTCGTTTGGCCAAAGGGTTCCTTCTCCACAACTTCGGGCCTATGGAAACGGGAGTGGTTTTATATTACAGAGCCTCGCGACAATAAATAGGTGGCTTCACCCACCTTCTGCTCCGGCCCTCTGCCACAGCTTGCATCATGGGTCAACAAGGGGCTGGACTAGGGATCGCTAGACGAAGTTCAAATACTGAAAAGCCGCATTCGAGACCTTATTAGGAAGGACATCGACCTTGTCAAGGTGATTCAAGTTATGCTAGTCCGCCGGGTCCTGCTATACCAGTGCCGACCTCTTCGTATGTGGGAATTCAATCCGTAAGGACCACAAACTATTCAGCGCTTCTTCGGCACAATGCTCGAAGGGATGTATGAATTAATCTTTGGATCACGAAAAAGGAGTCCGGACACCACAGAGGACGCAGGCCTCGACTGCAACCATCTGGATTCCCCAGTAAGTACTCTATTTCCGAACATGATTTTAAGTTTCTCATAGGAAAACTGAGAAAACCATACTTTGCCAGGGCTGGGTGAGGAAGGCGGAGAGGATCATGTGTTCGGCCCCTCTTCCCAAAAACTCAGCGGACCCAGTGTTAACCAGGATGCTGGCTTTGGTACCTTATCAAGTGCCATTGAGGTAAGGAAAGGAGAGGAGTGGAGAGGCCCAAAGCGGCCTTCATACCGGAGGTGCATCACGCACCGTATCCGAGGAAGTCATAACTCCCGTGCCAGAGGGTGAACGGTGAGGAGAATCTGACATTCCCTCTCCCCACGAAAAGAAAAGAGCCACTCCCTAAGACCTGGAGGCAGAGGCTTCCAAGCGAGGGAAGAAATCCCTATGGGGGGGCGAGTTTGGGTGGCGATATTGCCGCACAGTGCCCAGAAGGGGACCAGCCTCTAGCCAAACCGTAAGTGAACAAAAGGTGTTTAATAAGCATACCTCGTTCTTTTCCCGTTTGTGAGGGCAGCGTTTTGAAACGTATGTTTTGCAGTCCGGCCTATAGCTTCCCTCAACAACTTTCATGCCGCTAGTTTTGCGAAACGCCGTGTCATACTTCCCCGCCCCATAGGGCGGACGACCCCGAGGTGTCGTCCCGTAGGACCTACCCCGAGCCGTGAAGGAGTGCCAGGCCAGAGGATGACTCTTTGGCTCCCGAGGTCTGGGATGTTCGGCTCCTACAGAGACCGACAAAAATCCCGGATCGCCCGACGTACAGCCGGACATATGGATGGATCTCCTGCAGCGAGCGCCTATCTCAGAGGAACATTGTACCTTAATGGGTACAGTGATTGAAAGAATTTCGTCCGCAAAAAGTGGATTGAATGAAGCCTTTACGAGCCTGCTAAGAGGCTTTGATGTACGTAATTTAGCCTCTGTTTGGTGCTGTAAACGCAATGTGCACTGTGTGTAGATAGTAGCCCCTGAGACTCTGGTTGTCTTCCAAATGGGACGATCGGAGGATCAAATGTATATGCTCAGGTAATAATTGTGCCAAATTGTACACAGGCGGCTGCAGCCCCGGACACTGCCCGGGCTGCTCAATTTGCCGAACTGAAGCGTCAACTTCATGTGGTGGATGATGACCTCACGCTCGTGAACAAGAGGCTTGATGAGGTGCAAGGTATGTATTTTGGGCGGTCAGTGCATATAAAGTAGAGCATGATGCTAGAATTTATAGTGTGCTTGACTGCAGATGGAGCTGCCGCTATGGAGGCCCTCCGGGCTGAGCTTGCCCGGGCCAAGGAGCAAGCCAGAATAAGTAATGCGGCTGCCAAGAAGGCGGTTGGTGAATTAAAGGCCGAACAGGCTGCTCATCTTTTGAGCAAGGACAAAATTTCCCACATGGCGCTTGAGCTAAGGGACGCCACTAACAAATATGCGCTTCTCGAAAAAGAGAACAAAGAAAAAGCGGCTGACCTTGAGAAGGCCTTACAAGCGGCAAAGAAAACCCGGTCGGAGGCCAGGGCGGCATGGGAGGAGATCCGGCAAGCTGGGGAGATCACGGCTGGAAAGCCTTTTTTTATTACAAACTAAGTTCGGCGATCCGAAGTATTCCCCGCTTGATCAAATGTGGACCTCTCTGGATGCATATTTGGACTTGTCAAAGAGTGCTTCTGATGCGGCACAGTTTTTCTAGGCCCAAGAAGGCCATGAAGCGGAACGGCTTTTCTGGTCGTAGTTTAGCATGCCAAAGCGTCCGCTGCTGTTGAATGAGAAGATGGACGAATGGGCCGAGTTCCATAGGATATCCGGACTTGCCATGAAGGTTGTCCTGGACCGTTCGTGGCCTGGGGGAGCAACTGCGAACAGTTACTTTGGTTTGGTGCAGCAACTTGTTTGTGCGGTGTCGCATATCGACGATATCAAGCGATCAACGTGCATAGAAGGTGCACGGATGGCCCTTGACCCTGTGAAGATGTATTGGGCGAAGATGAAGGCTACTAATATTGCAACAGGTGGTCCGCTCGAGGGTAAGGACACGCCAAATCAATATTTTGAAGAAGTACTAGAGGGTGCCCGCTTGATAGAGGGTCAGTCCTCGAAGGATGTTATGTTCGAGTAACATGTATCCGAATTGTAAAACCAATGCTTATGATAACGAAGGTTGTATTTATACTTTTGCCCGTGAAGTATTTTAGTGCCTCCTGTGCGGCCGTTTATGTATATATGTATGTAACCTGAAAGTTTGCAGTCGTCGGCTTCAGCCCCCTCGTGTATGACACGGGGGTGTTTGGAAAAGCACTTTATCACACTTGACCCAACGTCTTGGTCCGTTTTAAGGACGTGTTAGTGCGTCGAACTAGGCAATCGAACTATAGAGCTTTAACACTTTCATTTAGCCATAGGGGTTTGACGGTGGGGCTACTATATAGCCCCTGGTATGTCCGTGTTTTTCCGAATACGGAGCGTTTACATACATGACCAGGAAACCGGTCCTTCGTTAATGCGGAGGAATCGCGAAGATTCCGCTGAGTCATCGAGTGGTTGACCAGCTCTCTCCTTATCATGACAGTTAGTTTCAGCTTTCTCTACTGACATGCTCATCCGGATGAACCAGGGCACAATCGCAGTAGTTCTCCCTTGGACACCTTAGCCGATAGAACGGAACCTAAGGTAGCAAACACAGGATCCGGGCAAACCCAACTATAGACCCAAGACATGATTCGGATCTGATGCATATAAGGCCAAAACTCGCGACGCCGAACACTCTTGAGGGTATTCGGACTTCTCAATATGTACCGGGCTGGGTACAGCCCCCAGTAATTAACCCTAAATTCGAGGCACGTGCAACGACCCGGCGTGAGGAGAGAGCGCATGTGGCGAGAATATAGTTCTCAAAGCACATTGCTTGGCTGCTTCTATCACATCCATATTAGTATGGCGAATTGTAAGTTCGCAAGTACTGCCCATATCCAGGGCGTTATGTATGCCAAAAGGGTGTATAACAACAAGAGATGAAAATGAGAAAAAATGTTTACACAGGGTCTTAGTCTAAACAGAAACCTTGAAACGGAGCCCTGCTGCGCGTCTGCGCCTTTGTCTTTGTTGTGCCGTGTCCTTGAAGGGTATATCGTGATGGCCTATTTGTGAAAAGAAAAGGTGAAAAAAGATCTGGTACGACCGTGGGTATAATTTGTTGGTTTCGATGAACCATGACCTATAGCTTCTTGAGTCCGAATAGGGTCAAGCCGAACTATGGACTTTATTATGCGCTTGTTTAGCAGCACTGCCCCTATATATCGCCCCATAAGAGGACTTTATTATGTGCAGGGTGTCTAGCAGCACTGCCTCTACACCTGGTATTACTCCTTTAAAGGTAGTGCTTCTTTGCTTGATTCTTGACGGGTCTATCCCCATCTTGCGAACAGTGTCTTGATATATCAGACTGAGGCTACTGCCGCCGTCCATGAGGACTCGGGTGACGTGGTATCTGTCGATTATTGGGTCGAGTACTAAGGCAGCCGAGCCCCCGTGACGGATACTAGTTGGATGATCCCTGTGATCGAAAGTGATCGGAGAGGAGAACCAGGGTTGAATTTGGGGGCGACAGGATCTATAGCGTAGAAGTCTCGGAGTGAACGTTTGCGCTCCCTCTTTGGGATATGAGTGACATAAATCGTGTTCTCTGTTTGGACCTCCGGTGAAAATTTCTTTTGTTCCCCCATATTCGGCTGGCGAGATTCGTCGTCGTCTTTGCTTTGTGGTCCCTTTCGCTTGTGTTCGGCGTTGATCTTGCTGGCCTGCTTAAAGACCCAACACTCTCTGTTGGTATGATTAGCTGGTTTGTCGGGGGTGCCATGAATTTGGCAGGATCTTTCGAGGATTTTATCTAGGCTAGACGGGCCATCTCTGCTTCCTTTAAATGACTTTTTCTGTTGACCGGGTCTGGAGCCCCTGAATCTAGCGTTTACCGCTGTATTGTCCGAGCTTTCTCCCTTGTTCCGATGTTTGTTTTTATTTCGTCATGGCTTTCCATTGCCATCCCTGACTTCAGATGTGCCGGGGTCGCTGGTCCTGCTACGGGCCAAGCACCTGTCCTCTCCCGCGCAAAAGCGGGTCATTAGTGTAGTTAAGGCTGCCATTGTCCTTGGCTTTTCCTGGCCTAGGTGTCTGGCCAGCCATTCCTCCCAAACAATGTGTTTGGAAGCTGCTAAGGCTTCGGCGTCCGGACAATCGACAATTTGGTTCTTCTTAGTGAGAAACCGGTTCCAAATCTTACGGGCCGACTCTCCGGGTTCTTGAGTTATGTGACTTAGATCGTCTGCATCCGGAGGTTGGACATAGGTCCCTTGGAAATTAGCCCTGAAAGCATCCTCAAGTTCTTCCCAGCTTCCAATGGAATTTTCGGGGAGGCTTTTCAGCCAATGTCGAGCTAGTCCCTTTAGCTTGAGGGGTAGGTATTTGATAGCGTGCAGATCGTCTCCGCGGGCCATATGGATGCGAAGAATAAAGTCTTCTATCCAGACTGCAGGGTCTGTCATTCCGTCATATGCCTCGATGTTCATGGGTTTAAACCCTTCTGGAAATTCGTGATCCAGCACCTCATCGGTGAAGCACAAGGGGTGTGCAGCACTCCTGTATTTGGTTGTGTCATGGGACGGGCCCGACGGTTGTAGTGTTTGGTGTTTGGTTCCTAACTGGTAAGTTACCTGCATATTTGATTTGATGGCCCTGATCCCTGGATCCATAAATGGACCTGGTCCTGCCAGCTCTTTTGTCCAGGTCCTCACGTAAATTGTGTTTATGGTGCTGGGTTGCGACCTCCATTCCATTATGGGTAAGGGGTGCGGTTTTCTGTGCGGCATTGTTGGCCGCTCTGCCTCGATTACGACGTGGTCGGCCTGGCTGATTGGCTATATTGTTATTCGGCGGTATGGGCTCGATATCATCAACGTCGAGTTCAGGTTGCAGTTTGCATTTGGGGTAGCTATTACCGCCGAATTTTTCCTCAGTGTCGAGCACTTCATTCCATTTAATATTGAGCGCCTCCTGTGCAGTTTTAAGCCATTGCTTCTGCTTCTTCAAGCTCATCGCGGTGGCGATGAGTCTCTGGTGGAGGTGTTCTCGTTCCTATTGTTCTTCCGGGACGATTAATGCACCATCATCCCGACTGCTCTCCTCTTCAGAGGCGTTTTGATAATTGGGGTCTTCAGCGTCACTGTGATCGGACAGGGGCCCCAAACTGTGTTTGCCATCACCTTGCTCGTCCAGCTCCATTGCTGGGTCCGCAACTTTTTTATTGTCTTCGGCGTCGTCCGCGGTGTTATTCCCGCTTGTGCCAGTATCGCTGTTTTAACCATGGCGTGATTTCGAGCGGCGCCGCTAACGTTAGTGCTTTGGTTGCTTTCCAGGAGTTTTATCATCTCCTGGGTCCTCCTTGTCATCGCCATTGTCTTCCTTGGGTGTATCCACCATGTATATGTCGTATGAGGAGGTGGCTGTCTAGCGCCCTGTGGGCGGTGGTTCCCGTTCTTCTCCGGCATCATCGTCCATACCGTCGATGTCATCGGAGTCGAAATCAAGCCTGTCGGTTAATTCGTCGACAGTGGCTATCAGGTGGGTGGTGGGTGGCCAACGAACCTCTTCGTCGTCCGCTTCCCATTCAAGCCGGACATAGTTTGGCCAGGAATCCCCTGACAAGGAGAGGGATTTTAACGAGTTCAACATGTCGCTTAGGGGTGAGTGTTGGAAGATGTCCGCGGAGCTGAACTCTATGATCGGCGCCTAGTCAGACTCGATGCCTGCAGATTCACGCGGTTCAGAGCCTATGGCCGGAGACAAGTTCGAGGTTCCGATGACACAGGCCCCGTTGGAGGTCAGCTCTGTGTTTGGCTCTAGCGTCGTTGAGTCCATGGCTTCCTTTGCTCTGGATCTAGGGCCAGTGCGGCTACAGGTGCAATTTCCCGCACACCATCCGATGCCAGATTTAGGTCATGTTCATCGTGGTGGCGGGGTGCAGCCGTCATAGGCTCGAGTCCGCCGAAGATCGAGTCTCCGCGGACGTCGGCGGTGTAGTTCGAGCTTCCAGACCCGACCTGATGGTCAGGGGCGTAGCTATTGATCTGCTCCAGATGGCCAAGCGAGTTTGCCCGCAGTGTGAAGCCGCCGAATACGAAGATCTGTCCGGGTAGAAATTTTTTACCCTGGACTGCGTTGTTGATGATCGAAGGAGCCATCAAGCCTTACGGTGACGACACAATGGAAATCTCAATGAAAGCACCAATGTTGGTGTCAAAACCGGTGGATCTCGGATAGGGGATCCCAAACCGCGCGTCTAAGGCTTATGGTAATAGGAGGCGGGGGACACGATGTTTACCTAGGTTCGGGCCCTCTCGATGGAGGTAATACCCTACTTCCTGCTTGATTGATCTTGATGATATGAGTATTACAAGAGTAGATCTACCACGAGATCATAGAGGCTAAACCCTAGATGCCAACCTATGGTTATGATTGTTGTCGTCCTATGGACTAAACCCTCCGGTTTATATAGACACTGGAGGGGGCTAAGGTTACACAGAGTTGGTTACAAAGAAAAGAATCTTCATATCTTAATGACCAAGATTGCCTTCCACGCAAAGGAGAGTCCCATCCGTACACGGGACGAAGTCTTCAATCTTGTATCTTCATAGTCCAGCAGTCCGGCCAAAGAATATAGTCCGGCTGTCCGAGGACCCCTTAATCCAGGACTCCCTCACCAGCAAGTCCCCGAATTTTGAGAAAAATCCAAATGGGCTTTACATTCTAACGTAATATATAAATGGGTTGCATAGACGCTACATCATTATTTCACCCAGCCCACCACATGAACAAAAAACCAAACCAAACGAACTGGCTGACATGTGGGCCAGTAGGTCGATGCCTAAGCACTTTCGCAAAAACAAATAAAGGTAGAAGCCTAAGCAAGGCATTGGATTTACATCCAATGGCCAGCATTCTTCTTTAATCTCTCGTCTTCTTCCTCCAGCACTGTCGGGACCGCCTCCTCTAGCCTCCTGCATCTAGCGGTGCTGTTTCGCGCGCCTCGCAGCAAAATGCTACCCCACCAACATCCAGGCCATCCCTCAACCCCTCTGCACCTCCTGTTATTCTTTGCCGAGTGTAGTCCCACCCCGCACCCAAACCAGTCAAGTTTCCATCTCCTCTCCGTCTGCCACTCCACTGCCATGTCTTCCCCATCTCTGGGGCGTTCCAGTCTGGGGCCTCGCCGTCGTCCACCGGCCTTGGTGCGCTCGGCACGGTGTGGTCAATGTGGTCAACAAACGAGATTCATCAGAAGATGACTGTACGTGGAGAGGCTGACAGTGGGGACGCAGCACGCCCATGGACACATGCATGCAACTGCATACTTTTTACACTGAAAATAATGTTTTCTCCCCCTAACAGCTGGGACCCACCAGCTACATCTTCGCACGCAAGGAAGCGCGTCCTTATTACGGGCAAAAAAAAAGATTCCTCTCCCTGACAGCTGGGATCCATCAGCTATGTCTTCACACGCAAGGAAGTGCCTCCTTATCCTCCCTGACAGCTGGGACCCACTTGGTCGAACCGTAAGTAGAGTTGTCTCTCTGGTCACGAACGCATACGTACATATTGGTCAACCGGTCTCTCTTCAAGGATGAACCGTGGATGAGCAAGGAGCAGCACGTGTGACACGTGTAGATGTTGAAGCAGTCCTGTATAAATCATGTACACGTACGTACACCCATGCTGCAAGAAAATAAATACGTCTACGTACATACATACGGGTGGGGTCTCGAACGCTTACAACAACGACATCCTATTCATTGGCAGCCAACCGGCTGGGTCGCAACGGAGGAAACCATATCATGTTCATCGAGAGGGCAAGCGACTAGGTCAAAATGCGTCCAGTTCATCGAGAGCCAACTGACTTGGACGGAATAGCCCAACTGGGGTATTGTTCATCGACTCGGGGTCGCGCGTCCCGCAAAACAAAGGAAACAGAGTCCTCTTCAATCGGCTACGGTCGAAACAGGGACCTGTTCATCGGGAGGGATCTGGCATATCGCAAAACAAACGAAACAGACTTCTCTCCAACCGCCTATGGTCGAAACAGGGTCCTGTTCATCGGGAGGGGTAGGCATACCGCAAAATGGACGAAACAGACTTCTCTCCACCCGCCTACAGTCAAAACGGGGTCCTATTCATTGGAGGGGTGTGTGGCATACCGCAAAACGGGACTCCACAGGCTACTAATCATCCGCCGTCGACTTCCTCCAGCCTCCACCAGCCACTGTTCATCCACGGGCTACTGTTCATCCAGACTCCACGGAGTCCTGTTAATCCACCCCAACCGACTGGCTGTGTGTCGCGGCATCCTCGGGGTCTTCTTCATCCACCCCAACCACGTACTACCATAGGGTCCTGTTCATCCAGCGGCAACCGCATACTACCACGTGGTCCTATTCATCCAGCGGCAACCGCCGACACACGCCCGAGGTCCTGTTCATTCAACCCCCACCGGGAACTATACATCCACACGCAACCCAACTGGCTCGACTCGTTGTACGTATGCCGCACGTGGCAGTAATGGGCACTGTTCATGTAGAGGCAACCCAACCCGGTAGCTACATCTCGCACGGGGGTTCGAACGACTTCCGTAAGCAGCAGCAACGCGATCGATCGGGTTCAGTTAACAGTGGAGTCGGTTGGGTTTAGTTAGCAATGAAGGGATTGATAGTCGATCGGCTTCACTACATAGGAGTGCGATCGCACGGGTCCACGCCTCCCTCGGGTTCAGAGAGAAATGCGCAAACCACACTGCGTCGCTCGGCTCAACAACCCACAAATTTGGAACTCCACAAAAATTTCCTCACCCTCACTTCTACCAAATTTTTTATGTCATGGACAGCCCAAAGAATGTCATGCAGGTGCGTCCCCGGCACGCCCAGGATGAAATGCCCATTTTTTCCATGACCTTTTGCCATAGAATGAGGAGCCCACCACATCCGTGATGATACGTGTTTTTGTCAAAATTATGGTCATAGAAGTGTCATAACCATGACAAAAAAAGTCGTTAGGGCCTAAATGTCACGGATGTGTCATTTTTTTGAAATGTATGGTGGAAGCACCACCCCTCTTATAGGTGCCTCGGGCCTCTTCCAAAAAATATGACCGGGAAAGGGATACCACAGGGCGACAATCTGAAAGGGGACAAGCGCCGGAGCTTATCCTAACAAAAGGTGATCTTCACCTGCCAAAGGTGTTATCCATGACGCACCGGGGGCTCCACGATGACCTACGGTCTCCCGCACCTGGTCTTCTTTCACCAAAGGGGAAACCTTTGGAACTTGCTTTGGGGGTAGGTGGGCACAGCTGCCCCTTTAGCACCAAAGGGGAAACTGTCCTGGCCGTGCAGGCTGGTGCCTACCATGGTGACATCACCCACGTGATGGGCACGCAACCCGCACTACGCGGGCTCCTCGGGAGGCCTTGCGGGTAGGTGCCTCATGGGGGAGCCTCATGGGGTAGCCTTCCGTGATGAAGTCTTGATGAAGTCCTCCATCATGGAAGTCCCTCGCGGGGCAAAGCCCTCGCAATGCTGCTAGCTTCACGGTGCCCACTTGCGGGCCACCTTTTGAGTTTGTCCAAGGATCCCTTCCTGGGCCGTAGGCAGATGGCTGGTGGTACCATGGTTCCCACTGGGCCAACACTGGTGTTCGACGTACAACCGTTGCCTTAAACTAAATCAAAGCCTCCAACCTTGCCATGGACACACCCACCTTCTGGTTGGGCCGCATTATCTATGGATGGATCTTTTCTTAAAGTAGACGGTTTAGCTGGTACTAGGATGATTTGAGGGATTTGAAGGCATCATTAATTTTTGTAGCGTATAGATGGTTATACCACTTTAATGATGCTTTGGTGTCGGAGTTGCATGCGACAATGGAGGGTCTTGGCTTGCCATTCCAATGGGCTACCCTACAAGTGAAAAACCAGTTTGACAACACCATGGCATTATTAGCGGTGTTCAAGGAACGTTCATTAAGCAGATCAGCGTATGACAATCTGGTTGTAGAGATAAAAGTTCTTCTGGAAGATAGGGTATTTACTCCTGTAAAAAATCTCTCGTGAACAAAACATGTCGTAGATTGTTTAGAGAGTTTTGGACATATAGGGGATAGCACTGTGTGTTAACTTAACCAACCTCCCCCTTTTATTGCTGAACTAGTCATTGTCAATTGTAATCATGTGAATTTTGTGTTTTGAGATCAAGAGTAGAAGACTACTCCGAGGGCCTAGTATATTAAGAGAGCATTAGGGGTTAGAGACTAGACGGCAAATCATCCTTCATCACTTGGTCTCCAATGCTCCTTGTCAATGTAGCTAGACCATGTGCTAAGACATTCTTGCAGCGTTTAACCAATCAAATCTTGGACTCTTGGAATGAAGATATGGCATGTTTTAAGTCCATAATAAGGCCATAGAAGGGGGATCTTGAGGGGCTCCGAACAACAAATTCTCTTGTAATGATTTGGTTATCCATCTTGACAATCACCCCTCCATTGTAAATTCTAGCCAAAGCCTGTATGCCAACCAAGGCTGCTTTAGCCTTGGCTTCCTCAACACTGCAGCTGGGCGACAACTTCCTACTAACGGATAGGAGAGTTTGTCTGCGGTGATCCCGAGCGATGGCACCCACAGTGCTCGCTCCCGTCTCTGCCACGTATGCAGCGTCTGTGTTTAACTTGATTGAATCTCGTTCCGAAGGAGAGCACTACATGTCTAGAGCTTTAGGAATATGTGGTGAGTTCAGACAAAGCCATAGCCCCCCTTCCCATCGAATAGATCATCTGAAAATCCAGCACTTTTTAACTCGTCAACATACCATTCCAAAAACTACATTGACCTCTCTAATAGTCTATTTGCCATCACTATGAATGCAGTCTTCGTGTAGGTACCAATATCACCATAGCAGCAGTAGTATTTTGGCGCGTGGGTCCTAATTCTGTGTATCCAGAAGAATTTGTAGCCAGTCTTTACCTATGTACCAGAACTTCTTCTCTGCTAGTAAGCTCCACACTTCACACATGGCGGATCTTAGGGCTTTACTTTTTGTGCAGAAATGACTGCATGATACTCATCCCCCTTGCCATTGCCACAAATGCGACAAGTTGAAAGCACGGGTTAACTCCCAGAGGGGGGGGGTGAATGGGAGATTCTTAGCAATTCATCAAACACTGAGGAATTTTACGAAGATCAGAGTGAAGAGATAGAGACGAGAACGAAACTAAAACATCACGGATACAAAGAGCAAGCATACAAGAAACATGTGGGTAAAGAACATGTAATCATACAAGCATACAAGCATGAGGAAGATGAACTGAAGAAATGAAAAAACCCGTGATGAAAGTCTTTAGTTCAAATTCTTCAGAAGATAGATCACAAATACTTCATTAGCGGAATAACTTAAAGGTAAAGGGGCGAGGAATTTGAAACCAGGTAGGCTCGGTGAAGACAAAGAAATTTGGTAGACCAGTTCTAGTTGTTGTACCAACTATACATCTAGTTGAGGCGGGTGAGTTGGAACTATCAAGACACTTAGTATTCATCATATTCCTCTTGAGCCAAGATCACTTAGAGCTCGCCCAATCACTCCTGGTAAGTCTTCAAGGTAGACTTCCAAAACCTTCATAGACTTTTTCGCTGGCACACCAAAATTAGTCTTGGTGGCTCAGAACATGATGCCTAACTGTCTTGAAGAATGACATTCATTAGGTAACATGCGCCAGATCACACAGATCAATCTCTTAAGTGATGCTCAATCACCTTGGCTCTGGTTGGGTTTTTTCTCACTAGGGTTTCTCTCAAATTCATCAAAGGAAGGATTTCTCTCAAGTGACAAGTGTCAAGTTCTCTCTAGAGTAGCCAACCAACAAGTGGTTGTAGGGGGCGGCTATATAGCCAGGGGCAACTCGACATGAAATGTCATAAATGCCCCTTCAGACATGACCATTGTCAGGATAAGGATCCACTTGACAACTGGCACCTGATGCAACAAAAGTCGGAAAATTGAACTTTTAATTTTGTTGGGGCACTCAATTTTCTCATGATAGGTAGATCGCACTGGCAAAATCCTAACTCCCTAGCCTGACCAAATTCATTAGCGACCAAATGAACTGCATAACTGTCCTAGCAAATTCGTCAGCTGTTCCGGAGATTTTGCAAGGCTTCACTCGAAGCGGCAAGTGTATGTATAGGTTTGAGCATCACATTGGAAATACAAAATATGTTTCACCTAGACCCCCCTTTAATAGTACGGTTTTCCCTATGACTCAAATAAGAAGAAAGAAACTACTAAAACAAAAGTGTTCAAGCTTCAAAGTCTTCCCATCAATTTCCTGAAGTGCCTTACCAATTTGTTCACTTGAAGAAATACATTTTTAGGGGCCGTCTTCCGTTCGCTAAACCAAATCTTCAGGGACTATAACTCATGTGTATACTCACAAACGTCCCTCAACCTATTCGTCTTTAATACTCCAAAATCGCTAAGGGGTAGTTGAAGAACTTACAATCTCCCCCTTTTTTTGTGATTGATGACAAATCGGTTAAGTTTTCAACGGGAATAAATATTGGAAGTGTAAGTACAGAGTATGAAGAAATTTTCACGATATAGAAGAACTCCTCCTAAAGATGTGCATATGGTGAATTTGCTTTGGATTGCAAATGCACATGGTAGGTTGGAATTGTGGAGATCCCACCTATATCTTGGAATCCAATCACGCGTGATCATAGGATATTGACGAATTTTAATGAAATTTGTGTCTGGCAGAATACAGCATGCATGAGCATATATCTCAAGGCATACAGGAAAAATGTAGCAAAAGAGTTAGACCACCAATAGTTATTAAGTTACAACTCATCAAAGAGCACATCAAATGAAACCAAGAGTTGCAACTTAGCAAAAAAACAACCCAATATATATGACCCGCTTGAAGACTAACTCAATTTTTCCCCTTTGTCATAAAATGAGCAAAAGGAGACGAAACTGTGGACTAGCACCCCCTGAAGAATATCATCTTAAAGAATTTGGAGGAGCGCTAGCATTGGTGTCGGGGTCGCGTGAAGAAGAAGGGCCTTCCGTAATGTCCTCAACCTGTTCTTCATCAGTAGAGCATGAAGGAGAAACAAAGCTTGGGACGAGGAGAGGAACTTGAACTTTCTTGAACTTCTTCTTAAGCGCATATGATCAATCGAAGTTCTGTTCGGCTTCCATATCAGCAAGTTCGTCATCTATCTTCAGATGTGATAATATAGCACAATTTTGGTCAAATATCTCATGGGCAAAGTAATGATTCTTGCGAACAGAGTTTTGCGTCATGGTCATATTGGAAAGGATTGCAACAAGCTGATGTTTAACTCATTTGTGGTTTTGATCAACCTTCTGATGCTGCCTAATTAGAAGTTCTTGGTTTGTCATTACCCGAGGTGCTTTAGTTTAAGGAATTTGCCCTAAGGCCTTTGTTGAAGTGTCTTGACTCGAAGTTTCATCACCTGTTGACCATAAGGCTGGTTGACAGACTTATCCATCAAGGGAACAAATTCATTCATGAATGACTGCCTTGCCCTTGCCAGGTACTCAGGATATGGTACTTTGAAGTATTTCAACTTCTGGCAGAAAAATAAGGTGATCCTGACAATTAGTCTTGTAATCGATTCAAGACCTGGATCTGATGAATCTAATAATCCCGTGACCAATGTCTTGCATATGGCTTCAACTCAAATTTTGTTTGTGCAACTGTGACCAATGTCCTCATGAAGAAATCATAAATATTGATGGGAATCCCGTGGATGATGTTGAATAGTAGATTCTTCGTGATGCCTACAACTTCAATATTTGAGTTGTGGCCTTTAATGGGACTAAAGGTTTTGGCCAAGATATGATAGATAGTGCGGGGCACAGAAAGCAAATCCTTCATTAGGAAGGTAGTCCTTGGAGCTTCTCCTTCAGCCATTGGCTTCATCAGAACTTGCATCATATGGTGTGGCAACTCAGGTTCTTCATAGACTTTCTGTGCATCTTCTTGGGGTGGATCCCTGGTAGAGCACGAAGCAATTCATCAGCCAATGCATTATAGTGAGTGTCTTTGATCATCCAGTCCAGAGCCCAAGTCTAAATATCTTCAACATTTCCCCAAAAATGCAAGGTAGCATAGAGTTGAAGAATTAGCTCTACGTTCCAATCACAGACGTCAGAGTACAAACCGAGCAACCCAGCATCATGAAGAACAACCAAAACTGGCCTGAAGCACAGGAGTGACTCCATATCTACATGAGGAATATGGTGATGTAGGAAGACCTTGTTCTTGTTTAAGAGCAATGCAGAGTAAAAGTTCATTTGCGTCTTAGTCCAGAAGGCTTGATGCCTTATCTTGGTAGAGTCATAAGGGGACTCGCCAATGAAGAAATTCTACTCCTTGACGAATTTTGCATTATCAAACTTCGTCCACCTAATGCTTTTCCCAACCTTTGGCATGGAGGCCACTGGCTGAAGATTAATCTTCTTTGGCTTCACATCAAAGAAGGGCCTTGGTGAGCCAATACAGTCATTGAGGGCATCATACTTGGCTACTTCTTTAGCGGTTGTGAATGGCCCAGTGTCAGTGCCCGCTGAAGGACTATATTTCTCTCTCCGAGGGGATGAATTCACAACATCAACAATTAGTTCTTGTTGGGTAACTTCTTCAGCTGATGTAGCTGGAATTTCTTCAGCAATAGTCTAAATAGAAGGTTTGCATTTTTAGAACCATTGGTAATTTCTTCAGTCCTTGTAGGTGACTGAGGCATCTGAGTGAGAGGTGTGGTGATGGGTGAATCTGGGTGACATGCTTCCCAAAATTCGTCATGGACAACTGGTGTTGTGGAGCCATCAACATCCACATCCTCTTCAGTTTGTTCACCGCTTCAAAATGAAGTGGCATTATCTTTAGTCACAAGGACTGGTTATGTTTTTCGTGATGATACCTGATGAAGTGAAGCATCTTCTTACACCTCAATTTCTTCATCCACTTCCTCTATGGTAGCAGTAGAGTGGGTATCCTCTTCTTCAATGTCATCAACGGGAGGAATCACATATTCCACCCCATATGGAACAATATGAAGATCTTCAGCAATACGTGTAGGGGCACTGATGAAATTGGGGTAGCATCAATTGGCACAATTGAATACATAGGAGCTGTCTTTAGTTTCTTCACTGATTCTATGCTTGGAGGGATGAAGCTTTTCTCTTCTTAGCTTCCATCTCAGCTACCTTGGTTTTATTTGCTTCTGATGCAGAAGGAAAGGTAATAACCTTCAAATATTAAGACTTTTGCGGCGCTGTAACTGAGGAACTTGTTGGAGTAGTTTCTTTAGGCGTGACTGATGCAGCCATCCTGACAGTTTCTTTAGGTGCAACTTCTTCAGTTGCCCTGGCTTGTTCTTCAAGAGGGGAAGTCGTAGTCTCACTGGCATGAGGAGTTTGCTGGGGAGCTAAAGAACTTGATGGAGGCGTCATGCCAACCTTGGCAGCCTCCCTGTTTTTGTGGTCATCAGCCACTTGCTTGGTTGCGCTGATGAACCTGTCAGGCACACCACATCAATGGTTTGTGTGGTGCTCATATTATTTACATAGCTATTGAATTTCATATTATAATATAATTAGCTTCTGAGAGGATACTGTGAGCATGTTCTTTCCCAACTCCTTCTCCTTCTGGTGTTCTTGTTTCTTCACTAGCTTGGCACTTAAAGGGTAAGTCTTCATTGATTGAAGAAAACGTTACTTCGTGTGTTGTCCATCAAAGTCATCAAGAATGCATAAAAATTAGGATGTCTGTCCTTTTTAGAGGACATTCAAAGATTCTAGGAGGTTTAGCTCACATGGCAACATGCAAAACCTTCTATCATCCAAGGGCTTAGTTAAGATATCTCCAAGCTGGTCTTCAGCCTTCACGTGACTGTTGATGGTGTCTCCGTTCAGCACATGATCATGAAGCAAATGGCAATGAATCTGAATGTGCTTCATCCTTGAGTGTTTCACTGGGTTGTGGGCGATCTTGATAGCACTCTCATTGTCATAATAGAGAGGGACTTTCTTCATGTTGACGCCATAGTCCTTGAGGGTCTGCTTCATCCATAGCAGTAGAGAAACATGCACCAGTGATATGTCTCCAACGTATCTAATTTTTTTGATTGTTTCATGCTATTATATTATCAATATAGGATGCTTTATATCCACTTTTATGCTCTTTTATATCATTTTTGGGAACTGTATTAACCCAGTGCCTAGTGCTAGTTGCTCTTTTTCTACTTGTTTTTGGGTTCCGGAAAATCAGTACCCAACAGAATCCAAATGCTACAAAAAAATTGTTGATTTTTTCCTAGACATAAGAGACCGTAGAAGCTTTGGGAGGAGACCAGAGGACAAATGAGGAAACGACAACACAATAGGGCGTGCCCTGTTACCTTGTGGGCACCTTGTGGCTCCATATGACCTAATTCCACTTCTACAAATTCTCAAATATTGGGAAACCCGCAGAGAGCCATCTAAAACACTTTTTCCGCTGCCGCTAGCTTCTGTTCTTCTGTGAGGGAGAATCGATCACGGAGACCTTAAATATCATCCTTGATGCCTTCCAATGACGCGTGAGTACTTTACCATAGACCTACGGGTCTATAGCTAGTAGCTAGATGGCTTCTTCTCTCTCTTTGATCTTCATTAAAATGTTATCCTCAGTCTTCTTGGAGTTCTATCCGATGTAATCTACTTTTGCGGTGTGTTTTTTGGGATCCGATGAATTGTGGGTTTATGATTAGATTATTCATTGAAAGTAATTGAGTCTTTTCTAAACTTTACTATGCATGATTATGATAACTTTGTTGATGTGGGGTGGAACCCTAATGGCTGATCTTTTACGAATTGGAGGAAGATCCTCGAACAAAACGAAGAACATGGGGAAGAACAGGGAGAAATCACAAGAGGAACACTCAAGAACAAGTCCAATCACACATCCACTAGACTAACAAACACGTGGATCCACAAGGTACATGACCAATCAAAGGGAAAGATACGAGGTAGAGTTCATCCCAAATCCAATAGGCCATCAGGTCTTGATGATATAGGTAGATCCTTCCCACAAGGGGGTCTTGAATCCATCGGGATCTTCTCACATGGAAGTCTTGAACTACATGGGAGTGGTATCTCTCTCAAAGGAGGAGGTAACACTACAAAAAAAGACACATCCGTGACATTTTGGGCTGACAGTTTTTTTTCCTGTCATGCTTATGACAGTTCTATGACAATAATTGTGACAAAACCCGGTATCATCATAGATGTGGTGGGCTCCTACTTCTATGAAAAAAATCATGACAGAAAAATGGGCTTTTCGTCCTGGGCGGTCCGGGGATGCACTTGCATGAAAATCTCTGGGCCTTCCATGACGGAATTAATCATGGTAGAAGCGAGGGTGAGGATAATTTCGGGGGGTTCCCGGTTATGGTGGGTGGTCGGGGCCAAGGCGATGCATGTAGGGATTGCGCATTTCTCTCGTACATGTACGCACGTGTGTGCGAGGCATTGGGCTCTAACTGAACCCAAGCGAGGCATTCGCTTACTGAACCCGAGCGATTTAACTGGCTACGCGTTACTGAACCCGAGCGATCAATCGATCCATGGCTGTTAACTGAACCCGATTGAGAGATTCCATCGTTACTGCTGCTAACTGAAGCCGATCAAACCTGGTGGCTCTTGACGAACAGTGAGTGTTGTTGGGGGTTGGGTGAACTGTTCCTGGTGGGGGTTGGATGAATAGGACCCCGTGGTAGTAGAGGCCGTCGCCGCTGGATAAACAGGACCCCGATCGAGAGGACGCCACCACACACCCGAGCCGGTTGGGGGTGGATGAACAGGACCCCGTGGAGGGCTGGTTGAATAGGGCCCCGTGTGGAGGGCGGGTTGAACAGTAGCCGGTGGAGGCGGATGAACAGGAGCCCCGTGGTGAACAGTAGCTAGTGGAGGCTGGAGGAAGTCGGTAGTGGATGAACAGTAGCAGGTGGAGGCTGGAGGAAGTCGACAGTGGATGAACAGTAGCCCATGTAGGCTGGAGCAAGGCAGTAGATGGTAGATGAATAGTAGCCCATGGAGTCTTGTTTTGCGGTACGCCACACCCCTCCTGATGAACAGGACCCCTGTTTCAACCATAGGCACTCCAACACAAGTCCATTTCCTTTGTTTCGGGGTACACCACACCCCTCCTGTTCAACATCACCCCGTTTCGACAATAGGAGCTGGAACACAAGTCCGTTTCCTCCGTTTTGCAATACGCATAACCGTTCAAGATGAATATGACCTCGTTTCGACCATACGTGATCGAACAATAGGCCACTTTCCTCCCTTTTGTGGTACGACAGACCCCGTTCCGGCTGTTCCATCCAACCAAGTTGGCTCCCGTTGAACACGACCCATTCTGACACAATCTGTTGCCTCCCGATGAACAGGACGCATTCCGACCCAGCCACTAGCCTCCCGGTGAACACGACGTTGTTTCCTCCATTCCAACCCAAACGGTTAGCTGCCGATGAATAGGACCAAGTCGCTACCGTTCCTTGCATCTCCATGTACACGAGCAGTGTCCGTCCATATGCACGAGTACGCGTTTTGAGACCCCGCTCGTATGTACGTATGTCGTCGTATTTTTTGGCGTGTGGTTGTATGTATGTGTACACTGTTTAGATGTGATAGCCTGAACTGCTACG
>NC_041383.1:319283438-319294884 GCF_002162155.2 Triticum dicoccoides | reverse complement strand
CTCGGCCACGGTTCATTGTTGCAGAGCGAATGATCGACCAATATGTACGTACATGTTTGTGGCAAGACAGACAACGCTATGTATGCTTCAACCGGGTGAGTCCCATCTATCAGGGAGGATAAGGGCGCACTTCCTTGCGTGCAAAGATATAGCTGCTGGGTCCCAGCTGTCAGGAGGGAATCATTTTTTTCCCATAACAAGGACGCACTTCCTTGCGTGCGAAGATGTAGCTGGTGGGACCCAGCTTTCAGGGGGAGAAATGATTATTTTGCAGCGTAAAAAGGATCTAGTTGCATGCATGCGTCCATGGGCGTGGTGCGTCCCCACTGTGAGTCTCTCATGTACAGTCATCTTCCGATGACTCTCGTTTGTTGACCATGTTGACCACACCGCACCGAGCACACCAAGGCCGATGGATGATGGCAAGGCCCCAGACTGGAACAACCCGGAGATGGGTAAGACGTGGCAGTAGAGTCGCGGATGGAGAGGAGTGGGAAACTTGACTTCTTCAGGTGCACAGCAGCACTGCCGCCGACGGGAGACAGGAGCAATAACAGAGGTTGAAGAAGCAGCACGACTATTGGATTAACATCCAGCGGTCCATCTGCTAGAATCATTTGTTGATTAAGTTGACAAAGCTCTGCGTACGCGTCAGCTTAGTAGGCCCACATGTCAGCCACCAAACCTGTTGGGTCCCTGCTGTCATCGAGAGGAATAGTTTTCTTCACATAACAAGGAGGCACTTCCTTTCGTCCGAAGATACAGCCGGTGGGTCCCAGTTTTCAGGGGGAGGAAATTTTTTTAGCTTAATAAGGAGGAACTTTCCTTGCATGCAACCATGGACCTCATGGGTACCAGCTGGAAGGCTCTCCACGTGTAGTCCTCTTCCGATGATCTTCGTTTTTTGACGACGCCGTGTCTAGCGCAACAAGGCAGTGGACGACGGCAAGGCCCCCGACGGGAATGACCCGGAGATGGGAAGACACAACAGTGGTGTCGGGGAAACGCTGATCCACAAACACCTATGGGGCCGGCGGACCGGGCCCCTTTCGGTTCGGCGGGGGGCGGAGAGCGCACGAAGAGCAGATCGAGGCGAAGCACACGAGCAGTTTACCCAGCTTCGGAGCTCTCCGGAGAGATAATACTCCTACTGCTGCTTGTCTGATTGTATTGTGTTCTTACTCGGGAGAGCTAAGTGTTTTTCTGGCTTCCGAATGAGTCGAACCCCCTCTACGTTGCGCATGGGCCTCCTTTTATATGCTCAAGGGGTCACCGACAGGTGGCAACGCAGAGAAGGGTAAAAGTGGAAAAGGGGTTGCGGTTGGTACAACCACCTGCACAGTGCATCCTACCTAACCGTGACGGCAGGGGACAAAGGCATTAAATGCCCGTCTGTGTCGCCAAACAGTGCAGAAAGGGACCGTCAGGGGCGCCACCACTCGCCACGATGGCAGTCTTGTCAGCTTCGCATGCCACCGCGCACCGCTGGCTGCATAGCCTCTCACCACGCGCGCCTGGAAAGGCCCCCAGGGCGACACGTTGGTGGATGTGCTGGAGCGTGGGTACAGGGTGGTTACTTGCCGCGGCAAGTGCCTTGTCGCGGTTGTCATCTTGTCGCGCCCGGAAGCTTGTCGCTCGCCAGGCCTTGAGATGCCTTGGTTGGTCTTCCCGGCAAGCTCCTCTTGCCGGGGCCTTGTTGCCTTGCCGGGACGTGCGGCGCATCGCGGCAAGTTCCTTGGGATGCCTTGATTGGCCTTCCCGGCAAGCTCCTCTTGCCGGGGCCTTGTCTCCTTGGCTTGAATACTTTGTTCTTGAATGGCTCCAAGGGAAGCATGGAGGACCTTGGCGGTCGCCCGACAAGCCTTGCCGCGGGGTGCTGCAACTGCCCGTGCACAAGTTAGGGATACTAGGGTACCCCTACTCTAGTACACCGACAAGTGGAGTCGCAGATTCAGAGGAGTACAAGGGTTATAACTTGTTCTGGTGCTTCATGGGGCTGGAGTCGATGGAGAATAACAGGAGGTGTGGAGGGATAGCCTGGCCAGCGGTAGGGTAGCGCTTCACAGTGATGCGTGCTAAGCAGAGACACTAGCCACCGAAGGCCGGATCAGGCGGTCCCGGCAACGTTGGAGGAAGAAGACGAGAGATTGAAGGTGCATGTCGACCATTGGATATAAATCCAATGGTTGTGGATGTCAGAGTCATTTGTTCACTAAGTTGACAATGCATTGCGTAGGCTTCGACCTATTGGCCCATATATCAGCCTGCAAAAATGTGGCATATATTTAACCCATGTTTTCTAGAATTTACAATCCATTTGTTGGGCTGGGTGAACAAATAATTTCGCGTCAATGCGGCCCATTTAATATTTTCTAAGAAATCCCAGCCTATTTGCACTTTCTTGAAATACACGAATTAGATGGGCTTGTTCTATATTTAATGTTAGGTTAGAGCAATTAATATCAAAAAATAAACAGGAGCGACACATTTTTTATATATTAAATTAACAAATTAGCGAGTTATTTCTCGAAAGAAAAATGAGTGCATTATTATTGCATTGGTTTTTAAAATCTTTGCAAGCTTTTGTATGCAATCACTAGGATTTTCCTTGCATGTGAGTAAAAAACAACAAGGATTCTCCTTGCCATCTTCTGTTAAACATTTACTTTTATAAGTTAATAAGATGTGGGATGTTTTTATAATGTATATATTAGTCTCTATTAAATATACAATAATAGTAATAATATAAATATATATAATGTGGTTAGAAGCTAAAACATAAATTAGACACTACATTATTATTCTCATTTGTAGATAAATAGAACAAAGATCTGCATTTTATTAAAAACATACAATGGGCTGCCGATGTTTAAGAAAAAGTAAAACCTACACTGGGAGGCCCATTGGCCGGTATGTACATGATAGACCTTGAAAAATAAGTTGAACGCACTGTCTTGGTATGTCGTGGGCTACGCATGTTAAAAAACAAAACCAAGGTCTAGCTGATACTTGTGCCCTCTGGAAAAAAATGATACCAGCTAGATCCCCGATACCCCTTTCCTGCAATAAAAAAGGGAACCCCGATACCCCTGAAAAAGGCTCCCCGATGAAAGTCATCATTGGAAATTTATTTCGTTTATTGACTAGGTTGACAAACCTGTGGGCCCCACCGTCAGTATACAATTAGGAGGAAGCTTTTTTCCAGTGAGGCACTTGCTTGCGTATGGCTTGGACCTGGTGGGTCCCCGCTGTCATCCTCTCGGTGTACAGTCCTCTCTGGATTCCTCTCGTTTGTTGAGCATGTTGACAACAACATACGGCGGCGCCATGGCGAGCGCACACGAACGGGAAAGAACCGGAGCCGGGGACCACGCCTTCATTCTTTTGAACATACCGCACTAGCCCCATGGTTGTGACCCTCACACCCAAAAGTTGTACTGCCCGGGTTCAATTCCAGCTGGTGCAGTTGAAAAATATCTAACACTTGCCAAAATTTCATCCCTAGTTTACCAAGTTTTTCACACACTCAACATTGTCTTGGCATTTTGAAAATAGCATATCTTTTTGACTTTGCATGCATATGAAGATGTGCTATACATGAATTTGATCAGCATGATGTTAACTTGTTGTTAGTTACATTTTTTACCATGAATAAAATTTCCAACATTCTGTTATCCATGCTTGAAAGGTGCCTGTTGATTTAAATGCTCTACCTTTGAAACATTCAGTTTCTTATCTGAAAATCACTTGGACAAGAAGCCATCACCGGTGTTGGATTCAATGTCGTGCTTCTTCAATCCCCCGGTAGTCCGAGGGGGAAATAAACTTACGCCTTGTGCTGCCAGTTGGGGAATGGAGCAAACTGGATTAAAGAGGGGGCTGCCGGCGCGACTGAAGAAGCACATCAGACGTTATTTTTTCTCTCTGTGGATGGCTCTCGATGGCGGTTTTTTATTTGCCTCTGCACCATACAACTTGTATTTTTAGCCTCCGAGTCCGTGGTTGACCAGCAACCCATTTGCTGAGGGGAGGGGGCAACCTATAGGAAGAAGCACTTGATGATTCATCAAGGCCAAAAAACAACGCAATAATATGTTTGTTTTGAGGCCAAAAACATTACGGCAGGGGTTAAGCGGGGGAGGGGGAAGATAGAGCAAAAATATAAAAAAGAACTGATGCGCCATCGCTACCCTAACAAGTAGGTGCAATTCTTCTCGGGAAGAAGGTGTGTCTTTGACACCCACACGTCACAATTCCACAATAGACATTCTAACAAGTTCACACACAGGTACAACAGAAAAGGTAAAGATTCGTATCAAACGCAGGTTCATAGGACATGTTCATATTCATAGCCGACATTCACAATCAACAACTCAAAAGATTCATATATACAGAAGTTCAACATGTCTACGCATCCAAATGATTGATAGATCACAAGACAATATTCATAGATAATTAACAAAATGATTCATATATACAAATGTTCAGTATGTTTATGCATCCAAATGATTGAGATCGCAGCCAATATCATCCATGGACAAACTTTCATTACCTAGGGTACACACTGGTAAATGGTGTTCACTCGGTGGTACTTATTTCTAAAATTGATGCTTGTACGAGTAAACTTTCAATACATAAGAGGCAGTACATACAATCTGAACTCTGCTTGTAGGTTTATCCTCGAGACAGTGGCCTAGATGCCGAGGGAGGTTTGAGCAATTTGGCCACCACTTTCATCCAACTACTTTACTGGCTCATTTTGGTCCTGTAGCTCGCCAAAATTCTACATTGCAAACAAGAAAGGAGGCGATCGATAAAATGAACTACCCAATTTTTTTGTGCAGTTCAACTGAAATGGAGCATCCTTTGCAGACTGATTAAGTGCCAGATGAATATATGTGTCAACCAACTTGTCTGGAATCTTTAAATTCCATGTCATAAAGTTCGGTACCATATGTGCCCATGACCAAAAGGCACATGTTGGTACCAAAGACTAGACTGCGTTTTTCTGGGCTATGCGCCAAGCAATATTGTTGGCGTTCACTCTGGCACTTCTTCTTATCAACATAGATGCTTGCCTGAGTGAACTCTGGAGTACATAACAGCATCATAAGTATTTGTCCATCTTATCTTTTTGTGCAGTTCTACTAAAATCGCCCAATGTAATGATTTTCCTGCGAGTTGAGGCTCCAGGTTACTCCTTTATGAAATGGGCAAACAGTAACACAATACCAAATTACCAATACATATGACAAGCACAATAATCAGGATAAAGACTGGTACCAACCTGTGTGAGGTAGCATATCAGTTACCATTTCCTTTGACTGGAAGCTGAGGTAAGCGACTAGCAGGAAAGGAAGGATGCAATCGAGGCAATGAAGCACCCAAAGTTTTTGTGCAGTTCCACCAAAATCGAGCATCCATGTTGGCACATATACTGAGAGAGTGATCTTACTGTAATAGTGGGACTAGTTGATGAAACATACACTAACAAATAGAAGCACCCTCATTATCTTAATGGGTAAAGTTAGCAACATAGTAGTCTTGCTTAAAGAGAGGTATTAGTTTATTTAATCAGTGCCAATTAGCTCAACACTCAAAGCATTGCCATGTATCATAGGTTGCAAACCTCTAACATGCAAAGATAAAGGAGTTTCTCATGACAGTAGCAACACAGTACAACGATACAAATAGAGCTGACAACAAACTAATATGGATGAAGGCCTTAGGTTGGTACCAACATGAGCAAAAAGGCTTATTCAAGTAGTGCCAGAAGAGATGATAAAGCACTCACTGGAATCACTCAATAGTATATATTTTTGTGCACTTCAAATGTATGGTTGACATCAGTCTTGTTTACCACTGGTGAGATTATATCAAAAGATTATCAAGAACTTGTAGCAGAGTTAAAGCAATGGCTGTGATACCATTCATTGTATTCTCTTATGCAGTTCCACTAAAATGTACGATTGGCACAACATGATCCCTGTTAGCACAAGTATGAACAAGGTGAAGCCTTCATTAGCTTAGTGAGAAAGAATAGAAAGACATTAGCATATTACTTTAACAGTAGCATCAAACTCATGATGGACAGTATGCAAAACATTGCCTCATTGAACCAATGGAAATAAATTGACATGCAAGGGAAAATTAGGCAGCAATAAATTAGTGCTACTTAAGTTCTCCTAATTAATTAAGTGACCTTGTAGGAGAGACGGCAGAAGTGGAAGGGCTCCTAGAGGATCATCTCACATGTAAGGGAGACAATGCCGGAGCCCTCGAATGGCCTCGACTGAGGCCTTAGCTTCAGCAAGATCACCTTGGCATTGTTGATCATGTAGAGTTGGGTCACACATGCATCCATAATCCAGTTAATTAGTATGATGTGTCGTCAAGCCAAGTACTACTCTGCTGCATTTCTCTATCTATATCTACTCTACTATACTCTTATAAAAAACAGAGTTGGTGATGATGGTGTGTCTGCCATCCTGCAATATAGGCCGTCTGATTTATATATGACGGATAGGAAGGAAACTAGGGAAATTTTGCAAAAAGATACCCACACCCCTCTCCACATTTCCAAATAAGGCCTTTCTTACACCCCGGCTCAGAGAAACCAGAACGACCCGTATTCCAGCCCAGAGATCAAGGAGAAGTCTTATGGAATACGACACTGCTTAGTATAGAACAAATCAGTTCTTTATTATAGTCTAATATGGGTACAAAGGGGATTACATCGGCACGGCGACACTACGCCTGCCACGGTTGCTCTATGCAAGCAGCAAAACAACACGAAGCAGCGGAATAACTATTGGCAGCAGAACAACGATGGTGATGACCTCCACCCCGTACGGACTCTAGCTGGAACACATATCCTAACTCGCAAACAAGGAATTCATGACAAACAAGCAATTAAATCCGGCATGACCTGCAAACTGGCATGACACGCCAGATCAGTACATTGAATGTACTTGCAAGCTCACAGCAACCAAGAACAATCAAGACAAACAACGACATGGCAATTATAGGTTAATAATGATTAACATGATACTACAACATCAATCATAGCATCAACAAGATGAATATGAACATGGCATGAACATATGATCAAGATGAAACTAGCATGCAACATGATGACACTATCGTGCACCAACTTACTCTGCTCGGGTTACCTCGTAACCATCACATGCATCACTTACCATCATGGACATCACGCGATCATCTTAGGATTCAATCAAGCTTGGTATAAACAATACTGTAGTAATCATTACATGACCACATGGAGCTTAACCTTTACCTGTGATTCTCGCGTAACTCCACAAATATCCAACAACTAGGTATCCTCGATACCACGGTGATCCTCTCACGATCACATAATGATCAACCAACTTCTTTAATTATCGATCTGGGGTTGTTATTAAGCACATTATTATTATCACTGTTGACCCATAGTGTGACCAACTACGAACCGGGCCCATATCCGCGGGCGTGGCTATCGATAGGTTTAAACACACACTCTGCAGATGTTAGAACAATGTACCCACACCACGGAACCCATGGCATCATGCTCCCATTCGGGTGGACCAACGACATTCCGACAAAACCGATCTTTTGCCCATGACACACTCCCGACCACTCCGACCAACTCCCCTCTAGGTTAAGTCATGGGTGGCCCCATGCCTACCAAAGGCATCAATGGCCACCGTCGTGGCAAAACAATAAACGGTCCCAAACGAGGACAATGGTATACCAATCACAACAATGGGCACACAAGGCTTATGTCGTCCTACCCGGCGAAGGTAGCGCCCGCGCATAACCTTCCCTCGTTGGAGGCACCGGTCACAGGCATGACAATAGACCCAGTTAGGACCTTCCCCTTAAAAAGAAAATGTGGTTGCACTGGTTAGCTCGATGTGGTGGCACCATGACTTAGCCAATAGTTGTTCAAGTTCACTTAAGTCCGGTTAAACTTGAATGCAATAAGCTGAGCCATATGAAAATAACATGATGCAACAATGATGCATGATACCAACATGCGCATGGATGTGCAACATAATCCTCAAGCATATCAACAACCATAAATCATATATCCGAATGAGAATGACATACAGATGAGCACGAATAACATAAGCATAACTCTACCATAAGCATAGCATGACTACTAGCATAAAAAATAAATACCATGGCAATAACACTACCAAGTAAGCATTTTACCAACTAGATGCAAGGAAACATGATATCAACGGTACTTGGTAACCGACCATAGTCATGCCACGAAGAACATTACCAATACCAACATTTACTACTACCAAGCATGACATACAACAGAAATACTAGCAACTAGTACATGATAACCAGGTGCATATAACCATAGCAAGAAAGTGAACCAAATCCATAATTATTACCGAAACAACGATAACCGTATCAAAACAAGTAGACATTTATTAAGTATTCAAGTTGAAAGCCATGGATATTGCATTGCCATCATGCAAGTGGGTGTTCTGGCTTGCCTGGGTAGGAAGAATACACCGGGGAGAAGTGCAGAACGATCGCAGAAGGAATCGCTGGAAAAGTTTCTCTCCTGGAGGGGGTTGATTAGGGACAAGGGCAAAAAGGTCACTTCTAGTGTGTCAACCCATAGTGGAAATGATAGGAACAGAATGGGCTCGACGAGACGAAGACGAAGACGAAGATGTGGGCAAAAAGGTCACTTCTAGTGTGTCAACCCATACTGAAAACGCATTCTCAGAAATACGTTTTCCATAAAGTGAAAGCGCACTCTGGGGTTTGCGCCTCCACTTAAACGACATGGCAGTGGCGGGGACGGGCCTTGTGTGGCTTACACGTGGGACCCACTCCTGTCTCTCTCTCCTCCCTCTCCTCCTCTTCTTCCTCCCGACTCATCTACGACAGAGAGCAGCAGCGGCTGTGGCCTCGCATGCACCAGCGACGGGAGGTCACGGCATGACAGGGCACCACTGGGGATGGATGCGCCTCTCCATCCTGCGCCCGTGGGTGGCCGCGCTGGCCTCGGGGGCTGCCAGAGTTGGCCGCGATGGCTGTGGTAGAGGGCGGCGGCTCCACGACGAGGGAGGGGCTCCGTTGGCTGTGGTGGTGGGGAAAAGGTGCAGGGTTGGTCTCCGGTAACGGGGTAGACTAGTAGAGAGCTTGGTGGAGGTGAGGAAGGGCGGAGACGAGAGAATTTAAGAGTACAGTGGTGGAGGCCATGGTGGTGATGGGCGGCAAGGAGAGCTCTCGAGCTCGGGGAAGAAGATGGGGAGGGAGCTGGGAGAGTGGAAAGCCTGCTGGTGTGCTCGAAGGGCTCGGGGGAGTCCTATATATAGTTGGGGATCCGGGGACGAGGAGGCCGAGCTAGCCGTCGCCGCGGATGCTGGCCAGCACCTTGGACGCGGGTGCACACGCTCGATCTCGGAGGTAGGCAACGATGGAGGAAGACGGAGAAGCACATGGGGCAGAGGGAGCCAAGGGAGCACGTGGAGATAGAAATGAACGCCATTAAAGCGAGACCGCCACTGTTCGCCTGTGGGCGTGCATCAGGGATTGTTGATGAGGAGGATTCTGGAGGGGGAGAGGTGTCTAGGGATACGACGGCGATGAGGTGAAGCCACTAGACATGCTCACGCGTGCGAAGACGATGAGAGGGAGAGGTGCTGGAGCTAGAAGACACCCTGGACGCGGCCATCGCGCACAGAGCGCGTGAAATGGCATGCCAGCTACACGATCACCATGAGACAATGCACCGAGAGGTCACAAGAGGATTGCAAACCGTGTCTAGCTGATAGTCCTTCCAAGATGGAGCATTTATGAGGCTATGGCTTTATGTGGGGTACTATGGTTGGGTTGGAACTAAGCTCTGAAGTTTGCTGCATCAAGCTTGGTCATGTTCGTGTGATCAACAGAGAAGAAATAAGGACAAAATGAGTTGTCTGGGAGGTTTATCTTAGGAAGGACTATAATCCTGGAGGTTTTGGAGAGAATTGGACCACAACTGAATATAGTTGCTTTGCAAATGCAATTAAGGTCCAAAAACAAGATTTGGATGATGCTCTCACATGGAGTATCAACTTGAGCTCAAATATGTCAAGGCTTCATCATTTCGACATATAATGATGCTATAAAAATTTCATACCAATTTGATTCACAAAATGGTACTTGTTTCACAAACATCCTCTCTGTCCAGAATCTAGAAATAATTTTGGTGATCAAATGGCTTAAGTAAATGATCCCAAATTTGGTGGAGAGAGGTTATTTGGGTAGGAGCATGATCTGGTAATTTCTAAGAATTAATGAAGCAATATAAAATATACTTGCTTCACCACGTGAAAATATTCATAGAATCATAGATTTGATCATGTGCTCACATAGAGGGTTGGATGGAGCTGAAAATTGGAGGAGAGGTATTATATGAGCATATGAAAGAGTGTGCAAAATGCCAACTTATTTGTATATCCCTAGCTAGTACTTCCTTCACAAAGGCTTCCCTCAGACAGGAACTTTGAAAAATCACTGAGGAAGATTGGCTTGGCAAATGAAGTTGAATTTTGGCATGAGGCAATTATTTGGACAAGAAAAGATGTCTAAAAAGTTTGGTGTCAAATGGGTAAAGATAAATAGCAATTGCTTCACAAAGGGCTATTTAGGGCAAAATAGGAAAATAATTATTGGTGGAATATTTTTGAACATGGCAATGAAAAGTTTTGCCATATTAGATGAAGATATGACCCGAAAAATTTATGAGAATTATTTGGGAATTTTAGGAGTGATGGAAATATAGGTTGCTTCACAACCTATGGCACATAGGGTTATTCCTTTAATAGAAAAAGGAATATTTCCTAGCAAAGGAATATTGGGGTTGGGCTAGGATGAAAATGGCAAGGTCTTGGGAAGGGTTTGAGGATGACAAGCCACTCTGGAAAGAATGAAGAGGGCATCTTCTTAAGCTCCCAGACCACAAAGCCACGGAAAAAGAAATCTCAAGCAAACATCTCAGAAAAACAAAGGAAAAATAAAGGACCAAAAATCAGACTGTGACAGCCTTCCCTCGTTTATATGTTTCTCTCACAAGATGAACTACTCATACAAATGCATCTTGATGTTAAGTGCAATGCACGAGCATCTTGCTAGTCTTCCAAGTAAATTAAGACTAGAGGAACACATCAATACAATACAACCAGCAAGATGTCAGGATAACATAGGATGATACCATCATGTGATCATCTTCATTTCCTCCTCCTCCTCCTCCTTCTCCTCCTCCTCTTCCTCCTTCTCCTTTCCTCCTCCTCCTCCTTCTTCTTCTTCTTCTTCTTCTTCTTCTTCTTCTTCTTCTTCTTCTTCTTCTTCTTCTTCTTCTTCTTCTTCTTCTTCTTCTTCTTCTTCTTCTTCTTCTTCTTCTTCTTCTTCTTCTTCTTCTTCTTCTTCTTCTTCT
>NC_041383.1:319232969-319282438 GCF_002162155.2 Triticum dicoccoides | reverse complement strand
TTCTTCTTCTTCTTCTTCTTCTTCTTCTTCTTCTTCTTCTACTACTACTACTACTACTACTACTGTGGGCGGTACTTGCATTGTGTTTAATTACTAGAACAATGCGTGTTATCAAACCATCTTAGTGCTAGTGCACTGTCTTGTGTGGGCGGTACTTGCTACTTTTGTTTATAGTGAATCATGCGAACCCTCTCCGAGTTATGGAAACAGATGTATCCTCACCGGCTTTTGATGTAATATATGGCATGCTTAGATGTAAGTTTGAAGGGTTTATCATATCAGCAGGGCTTATTTGATGATACTTGGTGTTAGTAGGCTAGCTACTGTGTGAGCTATAGTACTTGCAAACACTCACCAAAGAGAAACATTGGGGCTGATGAGCTCGTGGTACGCTTATAGGTCTGATCCGTCATCGATCGGCCAATAGCCCAAGCTCCTAAAATTGTAGGCTTAGCGATCGATCAGACAATAGTCCACAATTATACATTAATTCACATCAAACTCAAAGAGTTGGTTCACGGATACATTCACATTAATAGCCAGCAAAATTGGCACGTACTTGTAACATGCGTGAATGTGTATTTTTTGTTGGAAGCGTGAATGTGTAGTGATGTCGTACTTTCGGAGTGGATAGAGAGTGTGTATGTGTGCTAGAGGGGTTGTGGGGTGGAGAGAGATCTAGAGAGAGAGAGGGAGAAAAAGACCCTCCAGCCTCCTTTGGTTTGTAGGAACTCTATAGGATAGGATTTGCAAAGGGAAAATTCTTTTGAAGCCCTTTGGTTTATAGGAATGGATTCCTATTCATGTGTAGGATAGGAATCAATCCTTCATAGTTTGGTGGAAAAAATTAGCCTAGACTCGATGGAAAAATTCCTATTCTATGCACCAAATAACATCCCTTTCTCTATAGGAATTGAGATGGATGCCATCACACTTCCAATGATTATCCTATTCCTCTAAATTTCCTATCCTATGAACCAAAGGAGGCCTCCGTTTCTTTCTACTCCTAATCATTAGATTGACAAAGGATATTTTTTGAGAACACAAAATCATAGCAGTATGGAGACGTACAAATCCTAAGCGGGCTAGTTTGGCCTAGTGGGTTTCAGTGATATGACGTGCTACAGTGCCATCTAGTCTTCGCGTGTGTTAGCAGTATTGCGGGTACAGTAGGTTTTCATGAAGATGCGGAATTCAACGAAGACATGATGGTTCCTTCGTCCGGCCAACTTACAGTGGGATAGGTTGGGCCTTTGCTATGAACGGGGTGGACCAGGATAATTTCATGCATGGCAAGTGGACCAGGATAGTCGACGTCCCACATGTCAGCGAATGAAAGTATTCTTTCCGATATCGAGGACGAGCAATGAGTATTCATTGTTTATTTTTGATGAAAGTTGTTGTCTCCACTATTACGACGGAGGAATGTGAAACATGGCATCCCAGTGAACTCGGCATGTGCACAACTCCCTCCTTCCTCATAATGTACGATAGTGTTGACTATAAGGTTGGCTATAAGGTTACAACTTTTTCTCACTTTCTCTCTATCTATTTCCTATAAAATGTTTTTTACCTTCTTTTTTTAAACACAATTGTTTTCTATACCTCTTTTTTTAGAATTAGTTTTTTATACCTAGGAGCATGTATAGAGACGGGCTCTTGCAGAGCCCACTCCTTGACTTTGTCAATGCTGCTCTCTCCTCCACATAAGCGGGCTTATAGCCCAGTACATCCTATGAATGCGGGCAGCTAGCATCGGAGGGGGGAGCATGCGCGGGAGGGGGAGGGATTTTCTGGTGGGCCAGGGCAGTCAGAAGCGGGCGTGGAAGCGGTTCGGACTCCCGTGGACCACCTCACATTATCACCATATTTCTTGGAGTCCATGCGCGGCGGGTGGGCAATCTCTTCTCCCTCCCCCGTCACTCTCTTCTCAGCCGACGCCCGCCGAGCAATTAGATTTCGGCTATCGACAGTTTATTCAATTGCAGTCCCACATGTCAGTGAAAATGCAAGACAACGCGTGTCCCCTCTAGTAAGCGGCGTGCGAGCCGGACTGTCGGGGGTGCGACATGGCCTGACGCCTTTTTCCTTTTGAACTTGCGAAGTGTAACATTTTCGTGCGATCGATCGATAGAAATCGAGAACAAAATGAGGAGAGTGTGGAGATTTCCCACACGTTAGGTGGGCTAGTTTGTCCTAGTGGGTTTGAGTGATATGATGTGCTATAGTGTCATCCATTTGCTCCATTTTTTATGTAAGCAAACGTCTCCACTCTTACGTGGGAGGAGTGGGAAACACGGCAGATCTGATTTTGATCGAGGGATAACTGTTCCATGTGAAATAATGGAGCACTGTTGGCGACTATAGCATGATAGTTAGGGCACCTCCATCATTGACCCACAAATTTACACCGGCATCTGTCCAAGGACACTGATGCCAGAGGATGCCATCCAATCCTGCACGCATACCTTTTGACAACTATACGAAATAACCGAACGAAATTCGTGCAAACAAAGCAAAATTCAAATTAACCGGATGAAATTCATTACATTTTGAATACTTTTCCTATAAACTAGACGAAATTCATTACATATTTTGTACAAACCGTACTAAAATCTACTGTAAACCTAATCTAAATGATCGTCGGTGCCCGACCACCATGTCCGGCTATGAGCCCCGAGAACTGACGCTCTAGCTTTTGCCTTTGCCTCCTCCTCATCCGCCTCTGCTTTGTCAAGCCCCCCCTTGATAACCTCCTCCTCTGGAGAACAAGGTTCTGAAGATTTCTGCCTCCACACCGCAGTCAAGTGGCTAATCTTTGCTAATGTTTACCCCACCAAGCTTGGCATCGACTGAGAGGAGTAGCGGTGGCCTTCCTAGGACCAGAGCGGCGACAACCTACCGTGTACTACTCTTCATCGCTGCCAGCTGCGCCCGCGCACGCGCGCCGAGTTCGTGGTCGTGGTGGCAGAGGGCAACCAGGGGGGAGCCGGTGATGTCCTTCGCCTCTCCTCCGACAGTACGTCCAAGAGAGTTTTGGATCACCAGGACGCCATGGTTCGAGTGGTGCCGACAGAAGGAAGGGAGCGGAGGAGAATGACTGTGGGTCTTTGGCTATGGTTGGGAGGTGGGGCTGAAGTTAATATAGCGTGCGAATGGCAATGAGCCGTAGCAGACGGATGGAAGGTTGGCACCGGAGTAAGTTCGACACCAGCCACGTGTCATTAATGTGGGCGGTAGATGGATGGATGGCCTAGGTGTCGTTAACGCAGAGCAGTCACTTGCACCGGGCTGCCGCATGAGTGGTACTCTCTCGGCCGTCACGCTGCTGCAATGTCGGCGCCACTAAGAGGTCACGTAGGGCGTGAATGCGGCATTGACGTTCTGGAGTAAGAGTGACTGTTTCAGGCGGGAAACGCGCACTAGCGATGGAAGGTGTTTCGGTAGGCCAGGGCGGTCAAACGCTGGCGTGGTGGTAAATTATGTGAACTCATGGATGACAAGCCTTTGAAGCATCTGTGACACGTATAGACAACCAGGCCTCCGTGTAACCACTCTTGTCGCTAGCTAGCCTTCGACAACCACCATTAGAAACCACACAACCATGTATAACTTACAAATAATGGACGGATTGATCAAATACACACTCGTCTGCAGTGGCACTATGATCGGTCGCTCACGATACATAGTACCCTCTCTAGCTAGGATATTTTATAGATTGTCGTTGTGATGGAGGATATACATGAGCAAGGCGCCGAGTCACGTTGTTGCATCGTGTGCAGAGCCATGTCTAATGTCGAGCAGCTCGGTGCCCAAGCACGAGTATGACATTGGTGTTGAGCCAGGTGAATACATGCTCAGTGTTCGCGGAGGCAGCCAGAAAATGTCTAAATAGTAATGCTAGGCACCGCCGGGGCTTGCAGGTAACGGGCTCGCCGTTAGCGCTGCGCCATTAGCTAGACTTTGATTGAGAGGGCGACGTGCATGCATTACCATGGTTTGACAACATGAGTGTGAGTGTTTGCACGTGTACATGCTACTTGCGTCTATGGACGGTGTGCGCTAATGTGTGCATCACGTATAATATTTAAAAAATCGGTTTGTGCATTTAACGCAAAGTATTTCATTTTCATTTGGTTGACGAGTGTGCGTTGCAGAGACGAGTCCGTGGTTTCATTCCGCACATATGCATAATTTTGGTTTTTATTCGTTTCTCCACTAACAGGTAGGCCCGTATAGATAGATAGATATAGAACACGAGCTGATGAGGCGCATGTGGACTGTTTGACTAGTCAACCAGACAAATACGGAGCTATACGCTGAGCCAGTAACCGTATAATCACCATATCTCGTAGATAATGATTGTATTGACCGTATTGTTAAGTACAATGATCAAAGTGAGCTATCAAGACAAGTTCGATGAACGCTAATGCATTTTACTCAGTAATAAATGACCAGGATTGAAGGGGAATCCAAATTTCCTTCGTCGTCTATCCTTGATCTCTTGACAAACCAATGCATTGTATGATTTTCTGGCCAGTCTGCCCTAGAGCTCTCACCAAGTGTCGTTCATGCCACGGCTCCGTACACTAACCGGTAAGGAAGTGATGGCATCCCGCCACGCCGAGTTCCTCGCCGCCCATGACCGCACAGAAAATGGTAGGGAAGCGATGGAATCCCGCCATGCCAAGTTCATCACCGCTCGCGACCTCACACCTACGTGGGAGGACTTTGAAGCTGCCAAGGCCGAATGGGCGGTAGAGCAAGAGGCGGCCAAAGCCGCAAAAGGGAGCAAAAAAGACATAAAGCACTCAAGAAAAGAGTGGTCGACCGCCGCAAGAAAGAAGAGAATGCACGCGCTGCTGCAGAGAGCTCGTTGGAGATCCAAGCAAGGTGGGGTGTCGCCGACAAAGCCAGGAAGGAGAACAACGGCGTCTAGCCAGCATGCGAGAAGTAGTACTAGCAGTGTGTGTGTCTGTGTCACTTGTACGTTTGTTTAATTAATTATGAGCATGTACTATTGTAGTTTTTAGAGCAAATTACCAGTACATTAGCCTAGACTCAATGGAAAAATTCCTATCCTATGCATCAAGTGGCATCTCTTTATTTATAGGAATTGAGATGCATGTCATCTCACTTCCTATGATTTTCATATTCCTATAACATTCCTATCCTATGAACCAAAGGAGGCCTCCGCTGGAGTACAATACTACTGTACCTAGCTGTATTGCTAGTACAGTAGTTTTCTTCAAGAAGCGGCATTCAACAAAGTCATGATGGTTCCTTCGTCCGAGCAACTTTACAGTGGGAAAGTTGGGCCTGTGATTTGATGGCTCATTAGTCATTATTACTGCAGCGCGACGACCAGGGTGACTCTCTGTTGGAGTTCTGCATGCATGGCAAGTGGACTAGGATGGTCGACGTCCCACATGTTGGCGAACGGAAGTATTTTTTACGATATCTAGGAGCAAGGAAACCACATGGTATAGTATCACTGCTGATTTATATTTATTTTTTATTTTTGATGAAAGCTAGCATTTCAACTCTTACGATGAAGGAGTGCCAAACACGACATGTGCTGGATGTCCCACACGTTAGTGAAAGGAGTGGGACATGAACAGCGTGGTAGAGCGTCTCCACTTCTTCCACTTCTAGATCGGAGACCACACATAGTACTAGTGGTATGAACGAAAGTGCGACCCGGAGAGAAAGACACGTCTAGTTGGACGGTCTCGGGCCATACATGTAAACAAATATAAAACCTAATATGTGCCTCCAATTAGTAGTAGAGTACTTAGGCACGTACATCATAACATCACCATGCATTGCACGCACAACATTTAGTGGTAGTAAGAGACAAATGCCTATATGCCATGCATGTTCACACTATTTGTGTCTTTCTACTTCACTTACTGCGCTACATTACTCAGGTTCGCACGTCCACTCCTGGGTACATGTCTGTCTCGTAGTTCTAGTCCCATGTGTTATTCATAGATGGAACGATCCATAACGATGGGCAACGAGGGTCCATATCATTGTAGGTTCTTAGTGTGGCTCCCCATGATGTAGACTCATCGACATAGATCAGGGATAGGGGCGTTCAAGATATGAATCCATCGGTGCACAATGTAAACACACTCGTTCTTCATGAACGGTAGGCCGTCTGCATCGTGCACGGAAGGTGGCATCGTTTGCACTATGGGGTAGTCGTCCCCGATGAAAATCAAGTACTCTTGAAGTGTGTCCATCCGCACCCCGGTAGCATCACGGGGGTCGAACATGCTCATCCATCTGGTACACCTGGCATCTCAAACCTGGATACATGTTGACATGCATGGTTATGGTCCATGAAGTATAATAAGGTGACGTAAGCAGGGGATACAGATTAAAACAAAATACTTTGTATTGCTTATTTCTATGAGGGGTAACAGAAGCAATGTATAGACCAGCTGTGGCACGAGCGACGACAAACAATTTGAGAGTGTATTTTTGGGCCATGTATAGTAATTAAAGTAGGAGTAGTTTTTTTATGGAATTATGGCTACCTAGCTAGTACTACACATAATTGAAATTGTTAAGTCCTTTATAGTTTATACAACTTGGCATTATAAACTTGCGTAGATGACTATCCCAATCAAATAAAAAAAGAAGGAAAGAACTACTCCCGCTCCTGGAGTACAAAGAGACATGTACTGAAATGTTATAAGATGACATGCCAATAAGATATACGATAGTTCTTGGCTCTACTACTCTTGGATCGAAGAGAAGGGGTTATGCGGGTACATGATGAGGGTCCGGTCATGATAGATCATGGCACCTTTTTGCCCTTCAATGGTACCATGGGTAATGACTGCTAAGATAGTATGTCCCAACTGGGTGTCGTCAGCTACAAGGTTCCAAGTTAGACCAAATGCCCCAAGCAAATCTACAATTGGCGATCTGATTTTGATCGGGGGATGACTTTGCCCTGCATAATCATGCTAACAAGGCATAATTCATAGAAACCGGATGAAAATCATTACATTCCAAAAACTTTTCATATAAACCGGACGAGATAAATTACAGTTTTCATACAAACCGGAGTAAAACCCACTCTAAACAAGTTGCAATTGTAATGTGGGCGGCGCACAGACGAGGCCAACCTTGGTGTCGTTTGAGGCTACTCATAGTGGGGAGTATCGTATACAATATAGTACTCATAGTGGGGTGTACCATATACAATATAGTACTCGTTTGAGGCCATGGTGTCGTTCGAGGCTACTTTTATAGTGCATAGTATCATAGAGTAGTAGCATAGTTGATCATATCTATTGCCATGCATGACCCCTTGTCTCTTCTTTAGTTCTCTGCCACATCACCATGTCTGCTATTCCCGAGTGTATGTACCAGCTAAGTTACCACCACTACCACTATGGCTAGCCTCAATGTGGAGCAGTCGCGTGCACCGGGAAGTGGCACTCTCTCGACCGTCGTGCTGCTTCAAAACCGGAGCCAGTGGGAGGTCGCCTCTGTTCTGGTCGGGCATTAATGCGGCACCGAAAATCCGGGGCGACGTTGACCGTTCCACGTGGGAAGCATGCGCTGGAAAGGGAGTGGGTTTGGGTCGGCCAGGGTGGTCAGACGCGAGCATGGTGGTGGTATTGGTTTTGTACCGTTTTAGGTGTAGTACTGGTACTTTGCAAAACTACTCAATTATTGCACTCGGTTTCCTAAGAAATTGTGGTAAAAATGTTACTTGCAATGCATGCATGCAGGCGTGACCAATATAAATGACCAAGTAAAATCTACTACATGCATGCAATGATTTAACGTAGATTCCTAAGAAACTTATAAAATGAAAAAATTAAAAACAAATAAACTGGAAGAGAGGCAGTATACCATAGGATGTGTCCCATAGGAAACAACTCCCCTGGTTTGTCACCGCGAAGATGCGGTTAGAAAGGAGCATAGTTTCTTCATACTCATACAGCAACAAATTGGCCACAGGCAACATGGTCCATCTTTGACCCCCATGTGCAAGGTTCGTGAAACCAATCGCGATGTCGAACACCAGCGATGAGAGGGTAATTTTGATTGGCGGACGACCTTATCGGGGCTTCCAGGATTGCTATTTCTTCAATCTCCCAACCTCGACGAGGACGAGAAGCACCACCGCCTTGCGAATCCATGGCAATGCCGACCAACCGCCTTGTCCCTTATGGAGATGGTTTACACGAGAGGAGATGGTAACTGCAGTGCTTCGTCCCTTCGGAAAGGATATTCTGCGGGCGCGCACTAGTGAAGTTTATATTTGAAACTAGCAAGAGGCCCATGCATTGCACGTAACATCAAGATGCATTGATACAAGCTATTTATCTCATGGGAGACGAATATGAATGAGGGAAGGCCTTATCTGTAAATGTGGAGAGGGGTGTGGGTATATTTTTGCAAAATTGTCATAGTTTCCTTCCTATTCGTTAGATATAAATTGGACAGTCTATATTGCAGGAGGGCAGGCACACCATCATCACCAAATCTATTTTTTATAAGAGTAGATTATTATTTATTACTAGCAAGATGCCCGTGCGTTGCACGTAACATCAAGATGCATTTGTATGAGTAGTTTGTCTTGTGCAAGAAAAGGATGAACGAGGGAAGGCCTTATTTGCAAATGTGGAGAGGGGTTTGGGTATCTTTTTGCAAAATTTCCATAGTTTCCTTCCTATCTGTTAGATATAAATCGGACGGCCTATATTGCAGGATGGCAGGCACACCATCATCACCAACTCTATTTCTTATATAAGAGAATAGAGAGATATATTATATAATACTCCCTCCGTCCCAAAATAAGTGTCTTGAGCTTAGTACAAATTTGTACTAGAGCTAGTTCAAAGTTGAGACACTTATTTTTGGACGGAGGGAGTATATAAGAGTAGAGATAGAGAAGTAGAGATAGATAGATTATTATTATAAGAGTAGAGATAGAGATTAGGGAGTTGGCAGGCGGTTCGTTGTACGACACATTCGCGTCCATCCAGTAGCCCGGAATTAAAGCACACATGACATTTTACAGCGGCTGGGATTAGTTGTTTTTCGGGCGCATGGACCAACGCCGACTAGCGGACCTGGTTGCCCTTTTTTGAGCACGCCTTCAACAAGTACATGTGTGACATGCGTGCATGCAAATCTTATGTGACCAAACCGTGTGAAGAGTAGCGGCAGGCTGTCGAACTGCAGCCTACATGTTGCAGCCATGTCATCCACACACAACCAAAAGGCCAATTCATACTCCACTAGACTATATTGTTCAACTATGCATTGTTTGGCACGATCGTTCCTTGGAGCTCGTGCTGCAACTGGCGTACTCCACAGCCCGCTTCCCTTCTCCTTCCTCTTCCACCACCCGCACACGTCCGCGGGAAGCGACCGGTCAATCGTTATATAGGAGTGCTAGCACAAAAATATGCATGCATGACCACAGAAAATTCTTTTCTCTGATCTCTATGAAATAAATGTGGCATGAAACTCAAATCCCTTTAAGTTTGAGTATAATGGAAATCATCGTCCTCCTCCGGCTCCGCTTTGCCTGCACGTCATCCTCCTATTCCGGCTCCGCGTTGTCGTTCTCCTCCTCCGGCTCCGTGTGCTACTCCGCCTCCAACGCCTCCTCGTCCGTCTCTGGCTAGTCCGGACTCCGGAGGCAGGGCGGCTACGATCCCGGCTTTGCGGTGCCTCCAGATTAAAGCACCGCTTTAGCGGGAGTATGGCATATGTCGTACCTTTGGCCGGGCCATGGCTATCGGGCGACAGCGACCAGAGAAGAGGCGGCAGGAGGGGAATGAATGCAACTACTGTTTGGGTTCGCCGTCCGACTTAAATAAATGCGCACCATCATGTGTACCCGTGGGTGCACAAATTGTAACATATGGGTCTGCTTTGGGGGCGTCACGTAACTAGTATGTGTGTGAGATTCTGAAAGACAAAGTGTGTGTGTGCGACTCTACTCTTCAGACATGTACTCCACCTTTTGCATCGGGATATAAGTATAATGGTATTACACTTTAGCTTGTGATTTACGTGGCCATGTTAACGTGGTTGTGTACAAAAATATCACTTCCTGCTCATGATTTGCATTATATAATTATGAGAAGTTTGTTAACTACTAAAGTAAAGTGGAATTTGTCCATGTTATATAAGTAAATTAAGGTGATTGTTTATCATACGGATAAGGCTGGACGAAGGGTGGTAGGAACAAATGCTCCGCCTAGAGCATGTGTGTGTGAGATGGAGTCTTAGTGGGTGGGTGGGTGGGTGTGTGCGCGCGTCCGTGTGTGTGTGTGTGTGTGTGTGTGTGTGTGTGTGTGTGTGTTTGTGTGTGTGTGTGTCTCTGTGTGTGAAGCAGAGTCTTCGGTGATGAAAGTAATTTAAGTGTGTGTGTGTGTGGCTTCATCGTAGAGAGGTGATGTGTATGGCAGAGGCCACCAACGAGGGGTTGTGAGAGACAAGAGGCCCGTAGAGAGGAAGAGAAGGCGTGTGCACGTGAGAGGAGTCGACATCGAGATAACGTGTTTGTTCGACAGACACCAAGGAAGACTACTATATATCGATGGTGCATGTAGGCGAGAATTAAATGAAGGGATGGTATTATTGGTTTCGGGGATATAGGGGAAGAGTGAGAGAGGGGGGTTGCTAGAAGGAGATTGTTAAGTGTGAGTGTGTGTTTTAGAGAAGAGACCCATCCAGGCAGAAGTCATGTGCACACAAGAAGAGAACGATTCGATGTGGGGTTAGGGATGATGGTAATTAACTACGTATGGAGACATAGGAGACCTTGAACATGCATGTGCGAGAGGTATACATGTATAAATGGGATGTATGTGTGTGTGCGCGCGTGCATGGTCGAGATAAAAGAAAGAAGACATAAGTCATAAGATCAACGACATGGGAGAGACGGATCGGTATGACAATATGCATGCATTTGAGAGTGGAAGGAAGAAGGCCCGATAATTGAGCATGTGTTTTTGTCTTTAAGAGATAGTGGCGTGGGCTAGAGCATGCATCTATGGCGAGCAGAGGGAGCGAGACACAACGATTGTGCAAAAGAGATCAACCTATAGATGCATGTATGGAGAGACAAATATAGTGTGCATGATAGGAAGCAAGAGTGTGTGTGAAAAGAAAGGTTAACGGAGAAACTGCGTATAGATAGAGAGATAGAGATGCTAGATAGAGGGTCATACGCTAGTTTGTGTGTTAGGGATGACCGCCGACTGGTTCATAGGGTGAAGTTATGTGTGTGCGAGTGAAAGATAAAAAGAGGGTGTATGACTGCATGTAGAGAGAAACATATGTAGTGTGCGTGATAGGAAGCAAGAGTGTGGGTGAGAAAGAAGGTTGATGGAGAAACAGATAAATAGAAAGATAAAGATGCTAGCTAGAGGGACATCGGCTAGCTAGTGTGTGTGTTAGAGATAAGAGTCGAGTGGATCAGAAGGCTGCGTTATGTATGTGGGTGTGAGAGAGATAGAGAGAGGTGCATGTGAATCACATACAAACAAATATCAGAGAGAAATGAGACCCCAAGAGACAGAGTTTTGCGTTTGCGAGAGAGAAAGATATTTTCACAAGGAGAGTGATAGCTAGAGAGACATATCAGGGAACGCGAGATATCTCTAGGGGGAGAGAGTGTGTGTGAGTGACTTACAAGGGAATGTTGGAGAGATATGAGACCCTGGGAGACAGAGTTTGTGTTTGTGTGTGAGAAAGAGATATTTAAGAGGAAGAGTCGTAGCTTCTCATACCTAAGGAGTGCAAGACATCTATTTGTGAGAGGGGGTGTGCGAGTTGCACACAGGGGAATAGTAGAGAGAATTGAGACCCCGGGAGATGAAGTTTGTATTTGTGCGAGAGAAAGATATTTGACATGGAGAATCATAGTTAGAGACACATAGCAGGGAGCGAGATATTTTTAGAGAAAGATAGAGTGAAGGTCGAGGGAGAGAGTATTGTCAGTATGTTGTGTTACAAATATAAAAGATCGTTGTCAACATACAAGTAGCACAAGAGATACCCGAGAGACAATGAAGATGTATCGGTCTAGAGCGTTATATAAGCATGAGTGATAGTGATATGAGACGAATATATGGATTAAAGGGGATTCAAATATTTAAACTAGAGGTCGCGACATCGATAATATCATAACAAAAATTGGTCTATCAAACATGCTATTCATTTGAATTTGGGAACACATGTAATGTGATATAGTTTATCAATATTAGTGATCCATATATTATTTAACTAGAGACAAAGAATGGATTATATGCAATTAATGTCTAAATGGGATTACACTATATGTTGTGTGTGCGAAACACATTATAAGTGTTTGAGAAGTTAAAAAAACCCGGATGAAACACACATTAATTACAGACAGTTAGCGAGGAATGCATACATTGGACTACAACATAAAGTGGTTTCAAATATTTGAAAATCCAAATTAAGATGGATCCAGCCTTATGAATCAGAGATCATGCCATTTGTAAACCATATGTATGTATAAAGGGTGCTGTGCTTTTGAAAGTATATATAAAAAATGATGTATATAGATCTGTATTCGAATACAAAATGGATCCTGCCCGAAAAAAATACAAATTGGATTCAAATTGACTTGGTACGGTAAACGTGCACTCTTTCTCTGCAAAAATTTGAATGAAGCGGGGAAAGTCGCAGTAACCACCCGGAACAAAAATCTGCAAGATGGAAATTACTTCCTATCCCTGACACGCAAAGCCTATCAGCTCGATTTCTATAGGTTTCGATAGGGGTAGGCTTTTAATTTCACTCAAACATGAGATAACCGCCTCCGCCTCTGACCTTCCCGGATTCATACACGGTGGGCGCCAAAACACAGTTTCTCCTTGGTCGAAATCGCCTATGACCTCCCTCCCTGATTCATACACGGTGGGCGCAAAAACAAACTCTCGTCGGCCAAAATCTCCGTCGGCAAATATTTGGTGTATGTGAGATTACCATCCTATCCCCAACCGACTAATGTTGCTGTGATGTAGAGAAATTTTAAATGGGGGCTAAGTTTGTAAATTTCCTCCCATTTCAGACAAGCGCGCCTTGAAGACATGGTTCCCCCTTTCTCTCTCCCTTCATTTCCCCATTCGTACTCTGTGGGCGCCGAAACACCCTCTCCACCACAATCTCCTCCGTCCGCCACCCCATCCACCGCCGTCCTCCTCAACCATGCCAGAGCTGATACCATAATATCGTCGTCCATTACAAGAGATTGACCTCACTCATCCATGACTTCGGACCAAGATCCTTGAATCACGTCCTCTCGCTTCATTCGCTCCTTACCGAGGCTGCTCGTACAACCGTCTCGTCCACCACGCCGGGATATTTCCCTCGCCGCCACCGTCTACCCTCCTACATCTGCTTCCATGCCGTTGACAGCCATCTCTATCGCAACACCCTCAACGCCTCAGCGGATGCTTACACGGCGCCACACCAGAGGCAGTACTCTTTTGTATCCGCTCAAGTTATTTATCTCAGCAAGAAAATAGATCGCCACTACTTTACTGTGATTTCTTGTCCATCACTTAGAATCTTACTTGTTAGTTGAAACCAAACATTGGTTGCGAAGTTGCCTTTGTATGGTTTGCACCTTCAGATCCACCATGGCATGCGCACCACTATACGCGCAATGCTTTTGGTTTTCCCCATTTATATTCCACATTAGCTTAAATGATAGTCGACTGAATTTCAAATTGGGGCCAATCCATTTTTGTGAGTTCGCCGGAGGGAAGGAAGGGGCTCGCCATAGGGCTTCCCCATTATCTATCTTAGGGTTTCGAGTGCGTACAACGGTTGTGGGGGGCTGCTGTCAGGCTATGGTGGGGCTCGCCGGAGGCAAAACTCAACGCGAGTGGGGGTTTGGGGTTAGCTAGAGGGATGGCCGAGGGCAGCGGAAGATCGGAGGTGGTGAGCAGTTCAGGGGAGGGCGGGGGCCGGTGTTTTGGACGGCGACCCATGCGGTGGTCTTTAGGGGAAGGATAAGAGGCAAGGAATAAGAAGGGTTTGGAGACGTAGGATCTTCATCCAACTGCCTGAAATGGTCGACTGACCGAAATGACGAAAGTCAGGCGACTTGCATGTAGACATTCCCATATATTCAGTACCATTATCATAGGTGCTTCGAGATGTATGTGCACACAGTGCTCCTCAACCCATCAAGCTAAACAACATGCTACTCATAATTCCAAACTTAGTTGCACAAATACTAATCTGATATGATGCTGACATGTACTAAAATAGAGAATGTTTAATTCTGTCAGATTTCAGGTTGCGCTAACCCTTGAGAGTTTCGAACTCTGGGGTGCGTGCGAATATCTCACTCTCCCCAGTCTGCTGACTAGCCAATCTCACAGCCTAGCGCGTCGAGCTCGAAGGAAATGGGACACGGCAATTTACCCAGGTTCGGTCCACCTTGCGGTGGAAAACCATACTCCTGCCTTGTGGTGGATTTGCCTGATACGTCTCCAACGTATCTATAACTTTTGATTGTTCCATGCTATTATATCACCTGTTTTGGATGTTTAATGGGCTTTACTATACACTTTTATATTATTTTTGGGACTAACCTATTAACCGGAGGCCCAGCCCAAATTGATTTTTTGTGACGCCCCCGATTCAATCGTAAACTAATCATACACGCAAATGTGTACGATCAATATTAGGGACTCACGAGAAGATATCACAACACAAGTCTAGACACTAATAAAATAATACAAGCTTTATATTACAAGCCAGGGGCCTCGAGGGCTCGAATACATAGCTTGATACACATGAGTCAGCGGAAGCAACAATATCTGAGTACAGACATAAGTTAAACAATGATGCCTTAAGAAGGCTAGCACAAAAGCAACACGATCGAAGAGGCAAGGCCTCCTGCCTGGGACCTCCTAAACTACTCCTGGTCATTGGCGGTCTCCATGTAGTAGCATCCATCGGCGGTGGCATCTGGCTCCAGGGATCCACCATCTGGTTGCAACAACAGGAAAGAAGAAAGAAGGGGGGAAATGGGGGTAGCAAAGCAACCATCAGTACTCATCCAAAGTACTCGCAAGCATCAGATCTATACTAAGTATGCATTGGTATCAAATGGAAGGTTTGTATCTGTGGACTTAACTGCAGAATGCCAGAATAGAGGGGGGACGGCCTAGCCTGTCAAAGACTAGAATCTTCAAGTAGCTCCAAGCATCTTGCAGCATGTAGAAGAGTAATGAGTAGCATTTTAATATTTAACAAGCATGTTGTAGAAACAATGCCCAGTGATCCTTCCTCGACTCCCTGTGAGAAAGCAATCTCGGAGCCACATATCCATCACATATCTCAAGTATCTAGTTCTAGTTATATAAGATCAGGATACAAGTTTGAACGTCCATTACCGTGGACACAGTATTCGAATATATATCTTCCCTGCAGGGGTGCACCACGTTACCCAACACGCTCGATCACTCTGGACGGACACACCTTTCTGGTGTCAATGCCCGGCCTTGGAACATCAACACGTCGCAGCCCTACCTAGGCTCAGCAGAGAGGTCCCCGCCGGTCTACATCCTAAGCACTCCTAGGTCTTGGGACCATCGCCCACAGCACTCCGGGTCGTTGTGTGCAGGGTGGATACCAGCACCGCCTCGGATGGCCAGCATGATCTGACCGTGCCACAATGCTTAACTGGACGTCTGACAAAGCTTTGGCTGATACTGCGACGTCGAGGCCCATAACTATTCTTGTGTGGTGGTTAGTGCGTAAAGGCCAGAGGCCAGCTCAGAACAAATACCCAAACCTGTTAGTGCATTGGGGGCTCGCAGAAACGAGCAGAGACTCACGATAATGTGATCCCGTCGCCCCGTCTCATGGACTTACGACAAGGGCCCAGACTGCCCGGCCGTGCCACGTGGAAAACTCGCGAGTGCTCTACGGGCCTGCCCGACTTTCACATCAACTCGCGGGTACCCCTCAGGGCCGACCCGACTTCATCAATGGTCTCAAGTGAAGTCAAGGTAACTGTGTGTCCAAACATCAAGGGGAAAACCCGAGGAATCACCCTCGGTGAATTCCACTCGGTGTAATCATCAAGGTGAACGTAAGAGGAACCACCCTCGAGGTTTACACTTGAGGTGTTGCACGACAGAGCCGTATTGGGAATGGTGAAAGAGGAACCACCCTCGTTGACCACGACCGAATAGCTACACTACATAATTATCATCAGGAGTGCGTTATGAGGGATCACCCTCGACACTCGATAGTAGCTCTACAGAGTCGAGCAACTAAAGGGGCGTTATGTGATGTGAGGTGTCGGGCTCTGGTCATCGATCACGTTGATCGAGTCGTCGGAGATGAAGCAGGGGCAACAAGGACAAGGCACGGGTCTCTGATGGATCACTAACCAACCTATACTAAGCACTTTAGGATAAGCAGGTAGGTAACAATAGCAGGTACAAAAGAAGGCTATGCATCAGAACAGAAGCAATCAAGTACATTAGCAAAATCTAATGCAAGAATGAGAGAATGGAATGGGCGATATCGGGATGATCAAAGGGGGGCGCTTGCCTGGAAGCTCCACTGAAAGGGAAGAAGGGTCGTCGTCGACGTAGTCGACCACAGGGACATCACCAGCGGTCTCGGGGTCTACGAGAGAGAAGAGGGGGAAGAAACAGTAAATACAGAGCAAAGAAGCACAATACTAAGCATGACAAGACAATGAGCGGTACTAGGGGTCTTCTAACGCACTGTTACATGATACCGGTGAAGGGGTATAACATCCTCGAAAGTTTTCCCGGTTCCGGACGTTTGTCAGACAGAGGAACGGAGGGGAAAGGTTCGACATTTGCTATGCTAGGGACATGTGGCGGACGAACAGACCGCATATTCGGATTTTTCTTGTCGTTCTGAGCAACTTTCGTGTATAAAACTTTTTAATCCGAGCTATGGTTTATTTCCTATTATTTTTAAAAGTTTTAATAATATTCTAAAATTGTTTTAATTATTTAATTCGAATTTAAATAGTGATGATTCTATTTATACACAGCAGCAGCTAGCCACTGAATATGACATGTGGGGTCCAGGGGCCTTGTTGACCAAATCAACATTTGACTAGTCAATAGGTGAATAGTGCAAGTGGGCCGTACCTGTCAGTAACTTATGGGTTAATAAACTAAATAAACTAGTTGAATTAGTGGTGGAGTGGTCCCACATGCCATAGTCAGCAACTAAACTATTCTACTTAATTAGATAAATTAGCTGTAGGGGCTCCACATGTCATAGGGGGTTAGTTAATCTGATTAGTGCTAAACTAATTGGACCGGCCATATGTCCAATGGTACAAGCCGTTCTCATGGCTGTGCACACATGCACACTGTAGGATCGAAAGTATGTCTAGAAGGGGGGGTGATTAGACTACTTGACCAAATAAAAATCTAGCCTTTTCCCAATTTTAGTTCTTGGCAGATTTTAGCAACTTAGCACAAGTCAAGCAATCAACCTACACATGCAATTCTAAGAGTATAACAGCGGAATGTAAAACAATTGCATATGAAGGTAAAGGGGAGGAGTTTGAGAAGGCAAACACAATTGGAGACACGGATGTTTTTGTCATGTTTCCGATAGGTGGTGCTATCGTACATCCACGTTGATGGAGACTTCAACCCACGAAGGGTAACAGTTGCGCGAGTCCACAGAGGGCTCCACCCACGAAGGGTCCACGAAGAAGCAACCTTGTCTATCCCACCATGGCCGTCGCCCACGAAGGACTTGCCTCACTAGGGTAGATCTTCACAAAGTAGGCGATCTCCTTGCCCTTACAAACTCCTTGGTTCAACTCCACAATCTTGTCGGAGGCTCCCAAGTGACACGTAGCCAATCTAGGAGACACCACTCTCCAAGAAGTAACAAATGGTGTGTTGATGATGAACTCCTTGCTCTTGTGCTTCAAATGATAGTCTCCCCAACACTCAACTCTCTCTCACAGGATTTGTATTTGGTGGAAAGAAGATTTGAGTGGAAATCAACTTGGGGAAGGCTAGAGATCAAGATTCATATGGTAGGAATGGAATATCTTGGTCTCAACACATGAGTAGGTGGTTCTCTCTCAGAAAATGTATGTTGGAAGTGTAGGCATGTTCTGATGGCTCTCTCCACGAATGAAGAGTGGGTGGAGGGGTATATATAGCCTCCACACAAAATCTAACCATTACACACAACTTACCAATCTCAGTGGGACCGAATCGTTAAACTCGGTCGGACCGATTCAACAAATAATGTGACTGTTAGGATTTTTGGTGGGACCGACATGCAACTCGGTAGGACCGATATGGTTAGGGTTAGGGCATAACGTAATATCTGTGAGACCGATTACACAAACTCGGTGGAACCGATTTTGGTAATAAGCTAACCAGAGAGTTGGTCAGGAAAACTTGGTGGGACCGATTCGCTCATCTCGGTGAGACCGAAACGTTACGAAAGGGAAACAGAGAGTTTGCATTGCATTGTCGGTGGGATCGATCGCTCATCTCGGTTTGACCGACAGGTTACGAAGGGAAACGGAGATATTATGATAACCCACAAGTATAAGGGATCGCAACAGCTTTCGAGGGTAGAGTATTCAACCCAAATTTATTGATTCGACACAAGGGGAGCCAAAGAATATTCTTGAGTATTAGCAGTTGAGTTGTCAATTCAACAACACCTGGATAACTTAGTATCTGCAGCAAAGTGTTTAGTAGCAGAAGTGGTATGATAATAAAGGTAACGGAAGCAAAAGTAAAGATAAATGTTTTTGGGTTTTGTAGTAGTTGTAACAGTAGCAACGGAAAAGTAAATAAGCGAAGAACAATATATGAAAAGCTCGTAGGCAATGGATCAGTGATGGATAATTATGCCGGATGCGATTCCTCATGCAATAGTTATAACATAGGGTGATATAGAACTAGCTCCAAGTCATCAATGTAATGTAGGCATGTATTCTGTAAATAGTCATATGTGCTTATGGAAAAGAACTTGCATGACATCTTTTGTCCTACCCTCCCGTTGAAGCGGGGTCCTAGCGGAAACTAAGGGATATTAAGGCCTCCTTTTAATAGAGTAACGAACCAAAGCATTAACACATAGTGAATACATGAACTCCTCAAACTACGGTCATCGCCGAGAAGTATCCCGATTATTGTCACTTCGGGGTTGTCGGATCATAACACATAATAGGTGATTATAGACTTGCAAGATAGGATCAAGAACACACATATATTCATGAAAACATAATAGGTTCAGATCTGAAATCATGGCACTCGGGCCCTAGTGACAAGCATTAAGCATAGCAAAGTCATAGCAACATCAATCTCAGAACATAGTGGATACTAGGGATCAAACCTAACAAAACTAACTTGATTACATGGTAAATCTCATCCAACCCATCACCGTCCAGCAAGCCTACGATGGAATTACTCACGCACGGCGGTGAGCATCATGAAATTGGTGATGGAGGATGGTTGATGATGATGACGGTGACAAATCCCCCTCTCCGGAGCCCTGAACGGACTCCAGATCAGCCCTCCCGAGGGAGATTAGGGCTTGGCGGCGGCTCCGTGTCGTAAAACGTGATGAAACTTTCTCTTTGATTTTTTTCTCCCCAAAAGTGAATATATGGAGTTGGAGTTGATGTCGGTGGAGGTCCAGGGGGCCCATGAGATAGGAGGCCGCGCCCTACGGGGGGGGGGGGGCGCCCCCATGTCTCGTGGACAGGCTGTGGGCCCCCTGGCATTAATTCTTTTGCCAAAAATTCTTACTAATTCCAAAAAGTGCCTCCGTGGATTTCCAGGACATTTCGAGAACTTTTTTCTACACATAAAGCAACATCATGGCAGTTCTGCTGAAAACAGCGTCAGTCCGGGTTAGTTTCATTCAAATCATGCAAGTTAGAGTCCAAAACAAGGGCAAAAGTGTTTGGAAAAGTAGATACGTTGGAGACATATCAACTCCCCCAAGCTTAAACCTTTGCTTTTCCTCAAGCAATTCAGTTGATAAACTGAAAGTGATAAACAAAAACTTTTACAAACTCTGTTTGCTCTTGTTGTTGTAACATGAAAAGCCAACATTCAAGTTTCAGCAAATATTATGAACTAACCATACTCACAATAACACATAGGTCTCAAAATTACTCATATCAATAGCATAATTAGCTAGTGAGCCATAATAATAAAACTCGGATGACAACACTTTCTCAAAATAATCATAACATGACATAACAAAATGGTATCTCGCTAGCCCTTTCTGAGACCGCAAAACAAAAATGCAGAGCACCTTTAAAGATCAAGGACTGACTAAACATTGTAATTCATGGTAAAAGAGATCCAGTCAAGTCATACCCAATATAAACCAACAGTAATGAATGCAAATGACAGTGTGCTCTCCAGCGGGTGCTTTTTAATAAGAAGGGATGATGACACAACATAAAAGTAAATAGATAGGCCCTTCGCAGAGGGAAGCATGGATTTGTAGAGGTGCCAGAGCTCGATTTTAAATTAGAGATTGAATAACATTTTGAGCGGCATACTTTTGCTGTCAACGCAACAACTATGAGATGGCTGTATCTTCCATACTACATGCATTATAGGCAGTTCCCAAACAGAATGGTAAAGGTTTATACTCCCCCAACCACCAACAAGCATCAATCTATGGCTTGCTCGAAACAACGAGTGCCTCCAACATACAACAGCCCTGGGGGAGTTTTGTTTAATTATTTGGATTTGCTTTGATATTTTTGGATCATGGGACTGGGCATCCCGGTTACCGGGCCTTTCTCGTGAATGATGAGCCGAGTCCACTCCGCTTGAGAATAACCCACCTATCATGGAAGATATAGGCAGCCCTAGTTGAAACATGAGCTGCTCGAGCATACAAAACAGAATTTCATTTGAAGGTTTGGAGTTTGGCACATACAAATTTACTTGGAACGGCAGGTAAATACCGCATATAGGAAGGTATAGTGGACTCATATGGAACAACTTTGGGGTTTAAGGAGTTTGGATGCACAAGCAGTATTCCCGCTTAGTACAGGTTAAGGCTAGCAAAATACTGGGAAGCGACCAACTGAGAGAGCGACAACAGTCGTAAACATGCATTAAAACTAATTCACACCGAATACAAGCATGAGTAGGATATAATCCACCATGAACAAAAATATCGTGAAGGCTATGCTGATTTGTTTCAACTACATGCGTGAACATGTGCCAAGTCGAGTCACTCAATTCATTCAAAGGAGGATACCATCCCATCATATCACATCATAATCATTCTAATAGCATGTTGGCACGCAAGGTAAACCATTATAACTCATAGCTAATCAAGCATGGCACAAGTAACTATAATCTCTAAATGTCATTGCAAATATGTTTACTTCATAATAGCTGACTCGGGAATGATGAACTCATCATATTTACAAAAACAAAAGAGGTCGAGTTTATACCAGCTTTTCTCATCCCAATAAGTCCATCATATATCGTCATTATTGCCTTTCACTCGCACGACCGAACGATGTGTATAATAATAAGAGTGCATGTGCATTGGACTAAGATGGAATCTGCAAGCATTCAACTCAAGAGAGAAGACAAGTAATATGGGCTATAAATTAAATAAACAATCATGCATATAAGAGCCACTAAGCATTTTCAATATGGTCTTCTCCACCCCCGAAAGAAAGAAAAGAAAATAAAACTATTTACACGGGAAAGCTCCCAACAAGTAAAAGAAGAACGAGAAATCTTTTTGGGTTTTCATTTTAATTTCTACTACAAGCATGGAAATTAAACTAACTAATTTTTTTGTTTTTCTTAAAGTTTATCAAACACACAAGAAGAAAACTGGAAAAAAGAAATTTAAACTAGCATGGATAATACAATGAAAGAGGATGAGCACAGACGACTAGTGTGTGAACATGAATGTAAAGTCGGTGAGAAATACGTACTCCCCCAAGCTTAGGCTTTTGGCCTAAGTTGGTTTAATACCAAGGACCGCCGCTACTCTCCCCGGTGTACTGGGAGGTGTAATCAATATACCACTGGCTGGTCATCTCCGGATCCCACTAGACAGATGATGCACGATAAGGGTCCAGCTCAGGTTCCGGCTCAGGTTCAGGTTCTGGAATAAAAGCTTGAGCTTGGTGATTGTTCACCGCTTCCGGCGTGACAAGACAATTTTCTGGAAGCAAATCAAACAACAACGGCATAGGCAAAATAATAAACTCAAAGTGTTTCTTATTGAATCTAAGTCTATACAAGAGCATCTTCTCTTCGTTGTCAACAATAAACTTGTGTGCTACCATGCTCTTGTAATCTAAAATGTGAGGAGGTAATTTTGTCTCCTCCTCCTCATGGTGCCTAATGGGTATCTGAAAATGTTCAGCAAGACGTGTAGCATAGATACCTCCAAATATGGGGACTTTTCTATGATTCAGGGCTAGTCGTTTAGCAAGGACGCACCCATACTAAAAGTATTGTATCCTAGCAAAGCATGTTCAAGAATAATAATATCTGGAACGCTCAAATTTCCACTATTTCCACAACCAATCAAGCATCTACTAGCAAATATGGCAAAGTAGCATAAAACAGGAAAGTGTATGCTAGAGACCTTCGCCTAGGAGACCTTCTTTGGCTCCTCTACAGCAATAGTATTAACAAATCCACCCACATCTTCACGATGGGGTTCATCTAATTTTTCCCTCATAAGGTATCCTACATACCGTGCAAAAATGACATAAAGACATTTATTTGAATTCATCATATAAACGAAATGATACTGCAGGCAGTGATTTCTTAGGATAATACTAGAAGTTTTGCACAAAAGTATTGGTGAGTAAGAGATACTGATCGATTCGGTCGTTCATGAAACCGGTGAGGCCTGCAGTCTCGATTAAAGCATAAAAGTCTTCATGAATTCCGGCTTCTTTCAAGAAATCCTCACATGGCCATTCGCAAGACCGTACTTCCGCTAAGCGAGGAAGATTATACTTGGCTTTTTCCTTCTCTTTGGCTTGTTTTTCCTGAGATCTTTGGCTAGAAGAGCCTTTAAAGAGCCTCCTTAACATTTTCTGAAAATTTCTGAAATTTTAGTAACTTCAAAATAAAAGTGAATAAAACTAAACAAGATTGATAGCAACTACTCCTACAAGTGCCTAGAGCCTATATCATGCATTAGAATTGCTAGGGACCTCAAAAATTTAACATCCAAGCTCAAGAACATGGTCACCTATGCAGCAAAAATGTGCAATGAATAAAGCACAAGAACAAAAACTAATTGGACCAATGGAGGAGTCACAAACCAAGCAACAATCTCCCAAAGCAGTTTTGTGAATGGAGCTTTGAGCTAAGAGATCGAAAATCGCAGCAAAACGAGCTAGAACTCGGGCTTGAGCTGGATGGGGATTTTTTGGGTAGAAGATGAAGTGTGTGGGTGCTGGCATAAGTGGAGCGGAGACACCAGGGGCCCACGAGACAGGGGGGCGCGCCCTACAGGGGGGGGGCCCTCCTCTCTCGTGGCCTGGTGCTTGCCCCTTTTGAAGTGTTTTCAGTGCCTAAAATCCTTAAATATTCCAGAAAAAATCATACTAAATTTGCAGGGCATTTAGAGCACTTTTATTTGCAGACTATTTTTTAATGCATGGATAATTCAGAAAACAGACGGATAATATTATTTTTGCTTTATTTATTCTAAATAACAGAAAGTAAAAAGAGGGTACAGAAGGTTGTGCCTTCTAGTTTCATCCATCTCGTGATCATCAAAATGAATCCACTAACAAGGTTGAGCAAGTCTTGTCAACAAACTCATTCCGAATAACACGGAACCAGAGAAATTTTGAATAACACTAAGTTACCTCAACGGGGATATGAAAATCCCCAACAATAAGAATATCATACCTTTTCTTGACAGTAGGGAGAGGAAATTCAAAACCTCCAAAAATGATAGTTGGAACTTTTTCAATAGAATTGATGCTATGAACTTGAGATTGTTTCCTCGGAAAGTGTACCGTATGCTCATTACCATTAACATGAAAAGTGACATTGCCTTTGTTGCAATCAATAATAGCCCCTGCAGTATTAAGAAAAGGTCTACCAAGGATAATAGACATACTATCGTCCTCAGGAATATCAAGAATAACAAAGTCCGTTAAGATAGTGACATTTGCAACCAGAACAGGCACATCCTCACAAATACCGACAGGTATAGCAGTTGATTTATCAGCCATTTGCAAAGATATTTTAGTAGGTGTCAACTTATTCAATTCAAGTCTACGATATAAAGAGAGAGGCATAACACTAACACCGGCTCCAAGATCACATAAAGCGGTTCTAACATAATTTCTTTTAATGGAACATGGTATAGTTGGAACACCCGGATCTCCAAGTTTCTTTCGTATTCCACCCTTAAAAGTGTAATTAGCAAGCATGGTGGAAATTTCAGCTTTCGGTATCTTTCTTTTATATGTGATGATATCCTTCATATACTTAGCATAAGGATTTACTTTAGGCATATCAGTTAAGTGCATACGTAAGAAAATAGGTCTAATCATTTCAGCAAAGTGCTCAAAATCCTCATCATCCTTTGACTTGGATGGTTTAGGAGGAAAGGGCATGGGTTTCTGAACCCATGGTTCTCTTTCTTTACCGTGCTTCCTAGCAACAAAATCTCTCTTATCATAACGTTGATTCTTTGATTGTGGATTATCAAGATCAACAGCAGGTTCAATCTCTACATCATTGTCTTTGCTAGGTTGAGCATCAACATGAACATTCTCATTAACATTATCACTAGGTTCATGCTCATCACCTGATTGTGTTTCAGCATCAGAAATAGAAATATCATTGGGATTCTCGGGTGTTTCTATAGTAGGTTCACTAGAAGCATGCAAAGTTATATTGTTTTTCTTCTTCTTCTTTTTATAAGAACTAGGTGCCTCTAAATTATTTCTCTGAGAATCTTTCTCGATTCTCTTAGGGTGGCCTTAAGGATACAAAGGTTCCTAAGTCATTCTACCAGTTCTAGTAGCCACTCTAACAACAAAGTCATTTTTATTATTTAATTCATTAAGCAAATCATTTTGAGCTTTAAGTACTTGCTCAGCTTGAGTAGCAACCATAGAAGCATATTTGCTAACGCGGTGAAGTTCATCTTTAACTCTAGCCAGATTATCACCTACGCGTCCTATCTCGAAAGCATTATTCTTTAACTCTCTACCAACATAAGCATTAAAACTTTCTTGTCTAGCCATAAAGTCGTCAAATTCATCTAAGCACGGGCTATGAAATTTAGTAGAGGGTATTTCAACTTTATCATATCTATAGAGAGAATTTACCTTTACTACCTGTGTCAGGTTATCAAGACAATGTGGTTCTTCAGGCGGTATATTAAGACCATGTATTTCTTCAATAGGTGGTAAATTCTTAACATCTTCAGCTTTAATACCTTTTTCTTTCATTGATTTCTTTGCATCTTCCATATCTTCAGGACTGAGAAATAAAACACCTCTCTTCTTTGGAGTGGGTTTAGGAATAGGATCAGGAGTTGGCTCAATTGGTTCAGGAATTACTTCAGGAATTGGCTCGGCGGTAGTCCAATTATTTTCATTAGTCAACGTATTATTCAATAGTATTTCAACTTCGTCGATTGTTCTTTCCATGAAAACACAACCAGCACAACTATCCAAGTAGTCCTTGGAAGCATCGGTTAGTCCATTATAAAAGATATCAAGTATTTCATTTTTCTTAAGAGGATGATCAGGCAAAGCATTAAGTAACTGGAGAAGCCTCCCCCAAGCTTGTGGGGGACTCTCTTCTTTTATTTGCACAAAATTATATATTTCCCGCAAGGTAGCTTGTTTCTTATGAGCGGGAAAATATTTAGCAGAGAACTAATAAATCATATCCTGGGGACTACGCACACAACCAGGAGCAAGAGAATTATACCAAGTCTTAGCATCACCCTTTAATGAGAACGGAAATATCTTAAGGATATATAAATAGCGAGATTTCTCATCATGAGTAAATAGGGTGGCTATATCATTCAACTTGGTAAGATGTGCCACAACAGTTTCAGATTCAAGGCCATAAAAAGGATCAGATTCAACTAAAATAATAATATCAGGGTCAACAGAGAATTCATAATCCTTCTCAGTAACATAGATAGGTGAAGTAGCAAAAGCAGGATTGGGTTTCATTCTAGCATTAAGAGACTGCTGCTTCCATTTAGCTAATAATTTCTTAAGATCATTTCTATCATTGCAAGCAAGAATTTCCATAGCAGCTGCTTCATTCATAACATAACCCTTAGGAACAACAAGTAATACATAATCATTGGGGGAACCTTCATCATCACTATCATCAATAATAGGTTCTTCAATATTTTCATTCCCCCTAACTGTAGCAAGTTGTTCATCTAGAAATTCACCTAATGGCAAAGTAGTATCACGCACAGAAGTAGTTTCATCATGCATAGCAAAAGTGGCATCATCAATAACATGTGACATATCAGAATTCATAGGAGTAGCAGGTTTAGGTGTCGCAAGCCTACTAATAACGGAAGGAGAATCTAGTGCAGAGCTAGATGGCAGTTCCATACCTCCCCTCGTACTTGAGGGCAAAATAGTACTTCGATCGTCTTTCAAGTTCTTCATAGTGATCAACAGATATAAAACCCAAGTGACTCAGAGAATAGAGCTATGTTCCCCGGCAACGGCGCCAAAAATTAGTCTTGATAACCCACAAGTATAGGGGATCGCAACAGCTTTCGAGGGTAGAGTACTCAACCCAAATTTATTGATTTGACACAAGGGGAGCCAAAGAATATTCTTGAGTATTAGCAGTTGAGTTGACAATTCAACCACACCTGGATAACTTAGTATCTGCAGCAAAGTGTTTAGTAGCAAATGTGGTATGATAATAAAGGTAACAGAAGCAAAAGTAAAGATAAATGTTTTTGGGTTTTTGTAGTAGTTGTAATAGTAGCAACGGAAAAGTAAATAAGCGAAGAACAATATATGAAAAGCTCATAGGCAATGGATCAGTGATGGATAATTATGCCGGATGTGATTCCTCATGCAATAGTTATAACATAGGGTGATATAGAACTAGCTCCGATTCATCAATGTAATGTAGGCATGTATTTCGTAAATAGTCATACGTGCTTATGGAAAAGAACTTGCATGACATCTCTTGTCCTACCCTCCCGTTGAAGTGGGGTCCTAGCGGAAACTAAGGGATATTAAGGCCTCCTTTTAGTAGAGTACCGGACCAAAGCATTAACACATAGTGAATACATGAACTCCTCAAACTACGGCCATCACCAAGAAGTATCCCGATTATTGTCACTTCGGGGTTGTTGGATCATAACACATAATAGGTGACTATATACTTGCAAGATAGGATCAAGAACACACATATATTCATGAAAACATAATAGGTTCAGATCTGAAATCATGGCACTCGGGCCCTAGTGAAAAGCATTAAGCATAGCAAAGTCATAGCAACATCAATCTCAGAACATAGTGGATACTAGGGATCAAACCCTAACAAAACTAACTTGATTACATGGTAAATCTCATCCAACCCATCACCGTCCAGCAAGCCTACGATGGAATTACTCACGCACGGCGGTGAGCATCATGAAATTGGTGGTGGAGAATGGTTGATGATGACGACGGCGACGAATCCCCCTCTCCGGAGCCCCGAATGGACTCCAGATCAGCCCTCGCGAGAGAGATTAGGGCTTGGCGGCGGCTCCGTGTCGTTAAACACGATGAAACTTTCTCTCCGATTTTTTCTCCCCGAACGTGAATATATGGAGTTGGAGTTGAGGTCAGTGGAGGTCCAGGGGGCCCACGAGATAGGAGGTCGTGCCCTAGGGGGGGCGCCCCCTGTCTCGTGGACAGGTTGTGGGCCCCCTGGCATTAATTCTTTCGCCAAAAATTCTTATTAATTCCAAAAAGTGCCTCCGTGGATTTCTAGGACATTCCGAGAAATTTTCTTTTCTACATATAAAACAACATCATGGCAGTTCTGCTGAAAACACCGTCAGTCCGGGTTAGTTTCATTCAAATCATGCAAGTTAGAGTCCAAAACAAGGGCAAAAGTGTTTGGAAAAGTAGATACGTTAGAGACATATCATATTACAATCCCATCTCGGAGAGACCGAGAACCCTATCGGTGAGACCTATTTGACTAGGGTTTGTGGCAGTGGCTATGACATCTGAACTAGGTGGCGCTGGATAGAAAGAACCGATGGGGCCGAGTTTGGCTTTTGGTTTAGGTCATATGTGGATGTGAGAAAGTAGTTGAGGGTTTTGGAGCATATCACTAAGAATTTTGAGCAAGAAAGCCATTAAGCAACACCTCATCCCTCCTTGATAGTATTGGCTTTTCCTATAGACTCAATGTGATCTTGGATCACTAAAATAGAAAATGTAGAGTCTTGTGCTTTGAGCTTGAGCCAATCCTTTTGTCCTTAGCATTTTCAGGGATCCATTTTTGTCATCCATGTCATGCCAATCATTGAGATTTCCTGAATATATATCTTCAAATAGCATTAGCTCAATGAGCTATATGTTGTTAGGAATTACCAAAACCACCCACGGATAATAGCAGTTTCAATCTCCACCTTTTTGGTAATTGATGACCACATATAGATCAAAGCTTCGACAAATGATAGTAAGATTGAAAAACATTTTTGCTTTGAGAAGTATGTGATAAGTAAGAGCTCCCCCTAAATTTGTGCATTATTTAAAATTTTCTTTGGACAGCAAATGCACAATGAGTTAGGATCATGAGTCACTCTTCCATGTCACATACATCTTGGTGGAGCGCTCAAAATGATAATAATTAAACACATGCACTCATCACCAAGCAAAGTGAATGATCATATGAGGATATAAAAGATAATATCATCCAACAAGCATTAATGTGGCATAGCATATGATCAAACACATGATCATCCAAGAATCTCACAAAGGCATAATGTATCAAGCAAACACACAAATAACAAAGTTCAACCACCAAAAAGACAAGAGAGATCAAAAGCAACACTCTCTCTCGAATCCTATGATCTATACATTTTTCTACCCCTTTGTCAACAAGTTACCAAAAAGTTAACAAAAATGCATAGTGCTAAACGACTCTCAGGCTTGGTGTTCATGTGATGGTGTGGAGATGGCTCCAAGGATGAAGGCTTCTGTTGATGTAGCTGGAGCTGGCGGAGTAGGTGCTAGAGCTGGAGGCACTGAAGCTGTAGCTGGTGCAGATGATATAGCTCTTGTCGGATGTTGGATTCCGGCAGACCCTTGAGGTTCGAACTCTATGGTGCGCACGAAGATCTTCCCCCTACCAATCCTCGTCCAATCGCCTCGTGAGAATCTAAGCTAAATCGATGAACAACACGAGGGACACGAGATTTATACTGGTTCGGGCCATCGTTGTGGTGTAATACCCTACTCCAGTGTGTGGTGTGGAGGATTGCCTCAGGCTGATGATGAACAGTACAGAGGTAGAATAGCCTCACAAGAGGTGTTCTTGAGTTAGTGTGGTGTTCTCATCGGAAAAGGATTCCCTTTCTACTGTGGTGGCTATCTCTATTTATAGAGGCCCTGGTCCTCTTCCCAAATATTAAGCGGGAAGGGAGCCAACAACGGCCAGTTCAAAGGGGAACATCTAGTACAAGTTATCCTGACTAAAGATTGTCTTCGGCTGCCAAAGGCACTGGTGATGACGCCATCTTGGGCTCCAAGGTGACCTCCATCCTGCCGCTCTGCTGGTCTTGGTCTTGTTGCACCCAAATGGTAACCTTTGTCTGATGCCTCGGTATTCCGCACCGGTGCTTGCCCCCTTTGCATCAAAGAGGAAACAAGGACACTGTGCAGGCCGGCGCCCGCCTGGCGCCTGCCTGGTGTCGATCGTCATGGCTTGTGTCACAAGCACCTCGCGAGGTACCCTTGCCTTGATCTCTCCTCCTCCTCGCGAGCCTGCCTGGTGAGGCCGCTCCTGAGGAAGCCTTGCATCGTCCTCCTCGCGAGGCTTGGCCCCTCGCGAGGGTCTTGAGTTTGCATTGATGAAGATGGGCCGTACTGGGCCACCACTTGAGCCACGCCACAGGCCGCAGGCAGGCAAGTCTGGGGACCCCCGTTCCCAGGACGCCGACAGTAGCCCCCGGGCCCAAGGTGCGCTCAGACTTGGCTTAGCAGGGAAGCGAAGGGGCAAGTGCGGAGCACCGCGGGCCCCGACAGCCTGCGGCCTTGGGCGTTGTGAGGCGGTTGATTGGACGTGGGCATCTCCGCTTCCCCACGCTGCCTCGGCAACTTCCCGACTTGACAAGTCCCTGGATGCGAAAATGAGTCATGATTACCTGATATCGTGGAGGCCGACGGTTGGCCTCCTCCAGACTATAAGTACGGACGGGCATGAGCCTTCACAGTCCATCTCTCCTTGCTTCGCTCCTCCTTCCTCGCTCCTTCATATTGACGTCAATGGCACCGATCCACCAGTTCTCAGCGGAAGAGAAAGGGAAGGCCCCCCGAGAGGGTCCCGACCCGCTTCTACCGAAGAAGCGGTCGGTCCCCGGCCGCCGTGATGAGGTCGCGCGGCAGGAGACGTCGAGGCCTTGGTACAAGCGGCCACCACCTGGGTTTCTGCTGCCTTTGTACGCCCGGACTGATAGCCCTAGAGAAGGAGACGCCGAGCGGCATCGCTCGCGCCGTCGGCGAATCACAGCGGTGCGCGTCGTTGCCCCTGGAGACCATGCCGAGGGCTCTTCTCGCGAGTTCGTGCTTCACTCCGCCATGCCTCCAAGCTCGTGGATCCGCCTTCCTCCCTCTTTCGCCTTCGAGATGCCGCCGAGGGGGCCTCTTGAGCTTTGGTTGTAGCACGCCGACTGTAGTACCCCTACGACCGGAGCGGAGGTTGAGGTTATCACTCCGGGCAAGGTCTACATGACCCGGGGCTTGGGCGAGATCGCCTGGGTCTGCCGAACAGAAGGTGCTCTCATGTTTCATTTTGAATACGATGGCGCCTCCTCGATGTTCTTCAAGGTCTTCGACGTGGAAGGGCGCCGACTGGAGTGCTGCCCTAGGGAAGGCGGCCGGGGCATCGAAGTGGCGAGGGCTAGGCCTGCCAACCGCTTCCTCAGCAGCTCCTCTGGCAGCAGCGGGGATGTTGGAGGGTCCAACAATTCTCCCAAGCTTCTCGTGACTCCGGAGACGAGCAACGACAGCTACGAGCCCCCGAGCTCGCGTCGTGCTCGGAGCAGGGAAGCCGCATCAGGCCGCCGGCGCGGCTGATCTGTATGGGGTTGGCGTCGGCGCTCGGTGGCCCACTGTTGATGATGGCGTCGACCATGGAGGCACTCACAGTTAGCGTCCCTTAGGATTAGCACCTTTTGTGCCATGCGAGGAATCAAGGAAACACCCTGTGGGGGCATGTAAAGCGTCTGCTATGTCTTTTGTGAATATCATCCTTATTATGGAGTGGTGCAAGATGCTTGTCCTGTCTCGGCTCGGTTCCCCCTTTCTAACCTCACAAGGGCTTGGTGCTCTACGCTGATAGGTCCCGGTCCCCAGGCAGGCTTCAGCCGTCGCTGGTATGCCAGGTCGTGATGTCGTGGTCAAGGCCAGGAGGTGAGCGGCCCGAGGTCTAGTAAGAGCCCCCGGGGCGCGATGCTCAGAAGGTCCCCTTTTGGCGCTCAAGCAGCCTTCACTTGGGCGAGAAAGAAAGGCAACATCGCCGTGACTGAGCCGCATTAAGTGAGGGTTTGGTGTCTCATTGATTTAGCTTTTCAAGGAGCGTGACTTATCTCGAGAGCTTGGATTCGTTCCTTGGTGAGTGTTGGACCTGTGCGTCGGCAGCTGGTATGTCGCTGGGTCAGGCCCTCGTGAGCTTCTCCCCTCTTCCCCGCACTTTCCTTCATGCTCTACGTCCTCAGGTCCCGGCCCTCGAGCGAGCTCAGCCACCGTTGGTATGACAGGTCGCCATGCCGTGGGTCAAGGCCAGGGGGTGAGGGCTGGAGAGCCAGTAAGAGCCCCTGAGTCGCGATGCTCAAGCGCCCCCCTTTTAACGCGCGAGCGAATCGCACGGGAGAGAGAGAGAGAGAGAGAGCTCACGATGCCCCCACGCTATTCCTTAGGTGGACCTTGTAAACCAACGCGAGGAAAACAAGGACTGCCATTACGATTGCCTGCCAGCCATTGGTTGCTCCGAGGAAGTGAATGAGGCACTGAGGGCCTGGTGAGGTAGCGCCTTGCTGGGCTGCCGCGGCCAGAGCTCGACTACTCAGATTTGTCGACGTTGTAGGGACGGAACCATGCACAAGCGTCGTGCCAGAGCGAGCGACTCCAAAGGTAGGTGTCAATCGAGAAGGCGATTATCACAGGCAGGTTAAGCACAAAAAGGCAATCCAACTTAGATAGATGCAAGGAAAGGCACACGCCACTGGGTCAGGCCCGAGCGGCTTGGGGATAATGCAGCCCGAGGGGCGCCCCCAACAAGGTAAGCTAAATACATGAGCAAAATGGATACATGTCGCGAGGGCAGACCCACACGACCTGGGAATGATGCAGCCCTGAGGACGCTCCCAGCTGAAATGAAACTCGAAGGATGTCACCTGATACCGTTGCAGAGCGATTGTTGGAGTAGCTGACGGTGCGCGGGGAGGAAGCCTATCCTCACGAGCCTACGAAACTCTGAGCCTCGGGAGACTTTGGAGGTCCAGGCGCTCGGCGAGGTCCATCTCCATTTCCTCCGGGAACGCGCAGTGCCTGGCCACCTGAGCCTCCCGAATGCTCCTCATCAAACACTAGTGGGTAGCAGCCGCGTTCGGCAGGCCGAAAGGAATGCGAACGTAGCTGTGAGGTGGACCCTTGCAACATCCCACGCGCGAAGGCCAGAAGCGCTCTTGAGACGCGACTCGATTGAGCCCTGGGTAGTCGACGCGGACGCGCAGCCCGCCATCCTCGCCTGGATGGGGAGCTACGATGGGTAGGCGGCGGCTGCCGCGCATGACTCTCGACTCCTGGAGCTCCTGAGTGACCATGGTGGTGAACTCCCGAGGGTTGGGCCCTCTTTGCCTTATGCCCTCTTGAGGGAAGCATGCCAAGAAGCACGCCTCCAGGTGGTGCCCGAGCGCCTCCCTCGTGATCTTGGCAAAGGCAGTGGCCCTCCAGGAGAGAGCCCCCGAGCCTTGCCTGAGGAGGGCACCGGGCGCGCCTTCCGATGTGATGGAGGGCGGCGCCCCTTGGATGGGCGTAGATCCTGGAGCGGTGCCACCGGAGGTGCCTACCTCCTGAGGCCTTGAGCTGGGTGATGTCTTCTTCTTCTTGGGAGCTGCTTCGAGGAGGTTTCCACTCTTGCTGTCTGGGTCCTCGATCGATGCGGCTTGGAAGGCATGCTCAAGACAGCATACCACATCCTTCTCTTCACGGGGGACCGTGATGACTCGCCACTTCCTGACATCTTGAGGATGTTGTAACCATGGTGAGTCACTGCCATGATCTTGGCCAAGGCTGGATATCCGAGGATGGCATTGTATGGCAGGCGAATGTGGGCAACTTCGAAGTCAATGAGCTCGGTACGGTAATTCTTGCGCTGCCAAAGGTGACAGGGAGGCGGACCTGCCCTATCGGGATAGTGGAACCATCATTGACCCCTGAGAAAGGCTTCGTCGGCTGAAGCTGATCGTATGGCACTTGGAGATTATTGAACGTCTCAATGGATAGGACGTTGAGCCCTGCTCTGCCGTCGATGAGGGTCCTGGTAACTTGCACATTGCTGATGACTAGGGAACAGAGCATTGGGAGGACACCGGCTGTTGTCGCACACTTGAGCTCATCCGCTGAGCTGAACATGATGGCGCGCGTGGATCACCTAGCACGCGGCTCCTGGAAGCCCCCAGCCCCCTCATCCTGATGATGGTCATCATTCCTTCTTGGTGGTGGTGGCAGAGGAGGAAGGCCTGCGTTGCCTTGTGGGCGATCCTCACGAGGTTGATTCCTCCAAGCCCCCTCGCGAGGTTGGTCCTGCCAGCGATTTTTGCGAGGCTGTTCACGCCACCCTTGGAGAGGGCCACGGTTGTCCCATCGTCCTCCACCCCTTACTCCGCCCCGGCCGTAGCCCCAATCGTTGCGCTCGGGGCATCGACTAACACGGCCTTCTCGCACGGCTCTGAGCTCTTGGCATTCGTTGATGTTGTGGGTATGGAGATCGTGGTACACGCAGTTCCGGCTGCCCTTGGACGACTCCGGCTGGTCCCTGCCGCACTTTGTATCCGGCTCTGCTGCGAGCATAGTTGCTCCTTTGCACTTCACATCCTTGGCCTTGGCTTTCTTCTCTTCTGGATCTGCAGCTGGGAGCTCGAGAAGGGAGAGGCATCCCTCATCAGCCCTTGCACACTTGGTAGCCAGGTTGAACAGCTCCAGAGGCATGCACAGATCTTCGTGGATCGCCAGTTCCTCCTTCATCTTGACGTCGCGGACGCCATCGGAGAACCCCGAGATGATGGCCTCCTCGGTCACCTTGGGAATCTTGAGGCGAGCGCTGTTGAAGCACTGGATGTACTTCTGCAAGGTCTCTCCGGGTTGCTGCTTGATGCGGCGCAGGTCACCCATGGCCGGTGGACGGTTGCGAGTGCCCTGAAAAAAGTTGGCGATGAAGCGGGTGCACATCTCGTCCCAGGAGGAGATCGTGCCAGGAGGCAGGTTCAGGAGCCAGGTGCGGGCACCGTCCTTGAGCGCCATGGGAAACCAGTTCGCCATGACCTTTTCGTCCCTATTGGCCGCTTCGATGCCCAGCTCGTAGAGCTGTAGGAACTCCGCGGGGTCGGCAGTGCCGTCATAGCGAGGAGGCAGGTCCGGCTTGAACTTGCCCGGCCAGGCAACACTGCGTAGCTCGGTGGTGAAGGCGCTGCAGCCTGCGGTGGCCACCGGAGCTCTCTGCTGACGCGGGGCTTGCTCCTAGGGATTCCTGCGTGCCGCTGCTAGGAGCAGCGTGGGGTCTTGACGTGCTGGCGCAAGGAGTCGGTCATGCCGTGCCGGTGTAGGAAGCACGCGAGCACCTTCTTGGGGACGAGGGATTTCTTGGCAGCTCCTTTCTTGTCGCGCGGGCGCTGGACGCGGTGGATCTCGTCCAGGGGTTGCGCACCTTGGAGCCAGGGCACCTTCTTAGGGAGGAGGTGGCGGAGGCGCTTCCTGAGCTACATCACCCACGCAGGACGGGGGGCGAGGCAGCAAGAGGGACGGCGCGGGGGAGCCCCTACGGCACTGACGAGCTCGGTATTGCGAGCGAGCCACTCCTCGTAGAGGACGTCAACTGGATGGTAGTGCAGGAGCTCACGCGCCAGGAGCAACGCAGCATGCGCGTCCGTGGGAGCGCGACGGGCGTGCGACAATGAACCAGGTGGGGTCAGCGACGGGGTGGCGGTGTGGCCTTCCCGCCGCACCGAGGGATGCAGCGACGAGGCCTGCTGCTCGTTCCCCGCCGGGACGGTCGCGGTGTTGGCGGCAGGCGACGGAGAACAATAGGGACACCCGCCGACGGGAGCCGTATGGGCGACGCAGGCAGGGAGAACAGCCCAACGCTCAGCGCAAGCCTAGCAAGCGTCAACCATGGACACGACGGACGATCGAACACGGAACAGCGGAAGAAAGATTCCGGCACACCCCTACCTGGCACGCCAAATGTCGGATGTTGGGTTCCGGCAAACCCTTGAGGTTCGAACTTTAGGTGCGCGCAAAGATCTTCCCCCTACCAATCCTCGTCCAATCGCCTCGCGAGAATCTAAGCTAAATCGATGAACAACACGAGGGACATGAGATTTATACTGGTTCGGGCCACCGTTGTGGTGTAATATCCTACTCTAGTGTGTGGTGTGGTGGATTGCCTCAAGGGCTGATGATGAATAGTACAGGGGATGAACAGCCTCGCGAGAGGTGTTCTTGAGCTAGTGTGGTGTTCTCGTCGGAAAAGGATTCGCTTTCTACTGTGGTGGCTATCTCTATTTATAGAGGCCCTGGTCCTCTTCCCAAATATTGAGTGGGAAGGGAACCAACAACGGCCATTTCGAAGGGGAACATCTAGTACAAGTTATCCTGACTAAAGTTGGTCTTCGGCTGCCGAAGGCACTGGCGATGACGCCGTCTTGGGCTCCACGGTGACCTCCATCCTGCCGCTCTGCTGATCTTGGTCTCGTTGCACCGAAATGGTAACCTTTCCCTGATGCCTCGGTACTCCACGCCTGTGCTGGACCCCTTTGCACCAAAGAGGAAACAAGGACACTATGCAGGCCAGTGCCACCTGGCGCCCGCCTGGTCTCGATCGTCATGGCTTGCGTCATGAGCACCTCGCGAGGTACCCTTGCCTTGATCTCTCCGCCTCCTCGCGAGCCTGCCTAGTGAGGCTGCTCCCGAGGAAGCCTTGCATCGTCCGCACCGTGGGGCTTAGCCCCTCGCGAGGGTCTTGAGTTTGCGTTTATGAAGATGGGCTGTACTGGGCCACCACTTGAGCCACGCCGCAGGCCGCAGGCAGGCAAGTCTGGGGACCCCCGTTCCTAGGATGCCGACAGCTCTAGTGTCTGGAACAGGTACTGCAGCAGATCTCTGTCCTCTGGGCACTCTAGCAAAAGCATCAGTGGTAGACTTGCCCTTCTTCTCCTCCACATCCTCCTGAAGTTGCTCAACTGCAGTTTGGATCTCAGTCACTTTGACATCAAGAGCATAAAACTTCTACCCTATAATTCTCTCGAAGCTCTCCTGGTTTTGAGTTAGGGTGGCCAAGCCCTTCTCAATCCTCAAGGTGGAGGCAATCAAGTAGCCAAGCTTATCTTGCTTCCTCTTCAAGAAAATCTGAGATGCCTCTTCATCGGTTTGCATCTTAGCAGCTTTCTCAGCCCTTGCTTTCTCCTTCTTCTCTTGTGCTTGCACAGATGATGGTTCATTTTCATCCATCACAATGGTTTTGTCCTTGAAATCAGGGTAGATGGGCAGGTGCTCCTTTTGCAAAAGATATGTGCTAGTGCCCATCTTGGAGTTTATGAGCTCCTGAATGTGTGGGGCATACCCACAACTCCTCTTCTGATCAGCGCAGTCCTTTTGATTGTTTCCACAATCAGGCTCATGACTTTGAATTTCTGAGGCACATCAAATATATGCAGCAAGTTGATTGCATGGCCTCTGATCATCTTGTGATCACCTGACTTGGGCAGCAAAGTGTGCCTTAAGATCTAGTTGATAGTAGGCAATCCTGACAACAGGTAATGTACAGATCCAAACTTATGTGTCTCTAGTGCAGCATCTGGGATCTCATCTTTCTTCTTCTTAGCATAGACATCCAAGTCATCCTCATTCTCTTTTGCAGCATTTATCAACTCAGACCATTCCTCAACTGCTGATTGGTACCTGGTACCCTCTGACATCCAGACTATCTTCCCATCTGGGTAGAAATGAGTTGTGGAGTAAAACTGCATGATGAGCTCATCATTCCACTTGGAGACCTTCTGGCCAACAAAGTCATCTACTCCACAAGACATGAAACTGTTATACACTCCTGGATAGTGCTCTTCATTTTTCTTGATGTAATCCCAGTCAACCCATCTCATGTCACATACTATGGGCTTCTTGTCAAGCAACACTGTCTCATAGAAATCTTGTTGTTCCTTAGTGTGGAACCTGTAGTCCACTGCAGTTCTTCTTTTGACAGCATAGGGATCAGTCTGTCTCCAGAGTCTCCGACCTAAATCATTCCTGAGCTTCATATCCTCTGCAACTGGATGAGCATCATTATGATCAGGAATCTTGGGCTTCAACTTTCTCAAGACAAGTTAATCTTCATCTTCTTCATCAGCAGCTTCAGGCACTGGGGCTTGTTCTTCTCTTCAGCTAGAATACTCCTGGTGTTCCTCTTAGGTGCAGACTTGGGCTTTGGAGCAGCAGCCTTGGGAGCATCTTTGGGCTTAGATGGAGCAGCCCCTGATCTTATAGCATCTCCCATCAGCTTCTGAGCTTTAGGTTCTGGTGCAGCAACCTCTTCCTCTTCTTCTTTAGAGTCTCTCCTCATAGAGGGCTTGCCAAGTACTTTGGCAGTAGTAGTTCTGACTCTCTTCTTCTTCTTATCCTGGCCAGCAGCTGCATCATCAAACTCAATGGTGAACTTCATGGTTTCACCAGTGGCAACCTTCCTAGGTTTGGAAGTGGGAATTCTCCTGGCATGTGACTTCTTTTGCATTCCTGGCTTAGTGGATGCAGATGTGCCATATTCCTTCTTCAGCACCTTATTCTTGGAAGTGGCCTCATCCTCAATAGCCACATAGTCCTCATCTTCAGAATCTGAGGTTTTCTTCTTCCTTGCCCTGGTGGCTGCCTTGGGCAAATTCCTGGGTGTGCTCCTGCTACCCTCATCATAACTGCTGGAGGGACTAGTGCCCTCACTCATGTGAACTTGCTCCTCAGACTTGTTTTGGCTGTCACTCTGATCTGACATGATGCAAACTTTGAAAGTAGACCCTATGGATAGATGTAGATGAGGTGGAGTGCATGAGCATCACAAAGCACAGAAGTTTTTGCATAAAATTGAGTCAAAACTTAGTTTTAGTTTTCCACAGAAAGCATTTCGGAGCTAACGATTTGTAAACTCGGTGATACTGAAGCATCTTTTGGAACCTAAACCAGTGAACTCGGTCAGACCGAGTCACAGTCCGGTGGCACCGAGACTGCTAGGGTTTCACAAAGAATCGAACTTGGTCACACCGATTTGCAATTCTCGGTCAGACCGAAAATCACTTGTGCAATAGCCTAAGCCAAATCGATGAGACCGATTTCTACAACTCGGTCAGTCCGAGATGAATTCGGCGGAAACCTAACCCTAAATTTTCAATCCAAGACTAATCTACGGAGTAGTTTCACTAGATAGGAAGATTTCAATTGTGGCAAGATTCTTGGCAATGCAATACCCTAATGCGGCGATGGATTTGCTACGGCGACAACGACAGAGCAGAATCCCATTGACGGTGGTGGAGACCAGTGGCGGGAGGTCGCTGGCGACGAGGAGGACGATCCGGAGACCCGAAGAGGCAGAGCAGGCTGTGCGCGGGCGAAGGGTTTCGAAAAAAATTCCAAATTTTGGCCCGGGGGTATATATAGCCTGACCCTGTCGGTGTGACGAAGTGGAACAACTTGGTGGCACTGAGATGCATTACTGCATGCAGTTACTGCAACTCAATGTGACCGAAAACTTCTAATCGGTTGCACCGAGATTGAAAACCTAGATCAACTTAGTGAAATCGGTATGACCAAAAAGGTTGAATCGGTCAGACCGAAACACACAAAGAGGTTTTGGAAGTTTAAGTCTATGACAAATTGGGGACTCCGAATGCTCCTCACACAGAGTGGTTCGAATCTGACTGGATAAAACTTTGTGATATAGCATGAATAGAGTTTGAGACAAGAAAAGCATAGATAGCTAGAGAAGGTTCTTAGGCATTCTTGTCCATCCACTTGGCAAAAGAAAAGAAACTAAACAGTCAAAGCTACAAGTGGATGTCCTCGAATGAGTAAATTATGCAACCAACATGCTCACACAATAAAATGGCAAATGAAATATGTGAAAAATCATGCACAAACACTTCTAGCATCTATCAAGCAATTGGCGATGACTAGGTCATCTATATATGAGTATATTGACTTAGGAGTCATATGAGAACACTTGATCATCGGTCATACTCATCGTTTAAGCACAAATGGGGTTACCACTTTTACATAAAGCATTGTTGTGTTCACACCATTAGAGTTGCTTTGGCTCAATTCTTTGAGTAATTCTCCCCCTAGATGTGAGATCCCCCCTAAGAGGGATGAACTAACCTTGGGTTTTGTCGATGATGACTTCATGTAGGTGTTGAAGATGTGGATGCTCAATGTTGATGTAGATCATTTGGAGCAATCCTTTGGAGTGAGTTGCACTTTCAATACCTACACGGGTTAGTCCCACAAGGAACAAACAAGGATATCCATAGACATAGAGTGATGTACACACACAAGATGATGTCTATGAAAGCATTAGGTTACCTTGTCCCTTGTCTTACCAACAAGAGGTTTTGTGACTCCTTGAACTAGTGCAAGATGTGGAAGTTGATTGCACTTGTCCTTGCCGAAATGATAAGAGTGAAATATGTTGGCGGAGTCACCCTCAAGAACTCTCTAGTTCTTCTTCTTCGGGATCCACATCATCTTGATAGGAATCCTTGGAGTTGTAGTTGTACTCGATGAAGTATAACTTGATGTAGTCTTGGGAACCCACTTGACCAAGGCCTTAGGAGCTTCCTCAAATGCATCAATCTCCTCTTGAAGCTTATCCTTGCCTTTTTGCTTGTGGTCTTGTGGTGGAAGATCATCTTGAGCTTGTGTCCCTTTGAAAGAAGTAGGATCATACTTCTCTTGTTGAGGAACAAACTTCTTCTTGGGGTATTGATCTTCTTCCCACTCAACTCCATTGGCATTGAACTTTTGTTCAAAACCAACACCTTGGTTCTTCCGGTTCCTTCCTTGCTTGCGTACAATTTCCTCGAATTGCTTACTCCCAGCAAGGCTCTTGTAAACACCTTTCTCTATAATTCCCTTCAATAAGATATTTTCTTGCTCAAGTGTAACTTGGCTAAGAGAATCATTAGTGGAATCAGGAGAACTACTAGAAGCAACAACATTGGACTTAGCATGATTAATGTTACTACTAGAGGAAGAATTTTTCTTGTTCTTGTTACTAGACTTGACTTGACGAATGTAAGTAGATAAGAGTAAATGCTTGGCAATGTAAGAAGAACTTTTCTTGTGAAGATCATCATTGATTGCTTTTAAAAACTCATGTTCTTTCTCAAGGTTGATCTTTTCAAAGCTTAACTTCTCATGAGTCCTTAAAAGTTCTCGATGATCTCCTAAGATAGTTTCATGAGCTAACTTAAGAGTGTTTAGTTCTTTAGTTAGAAGCTCAATCTTATCCTTATCATTGTCATTCGTTTTATCTTGATTAGCATGATTAATTGACGTTTCATCATAGTATTCATCACTAGAGTTGTCAACAAGTAAATCATCATCACCTAACAAGTCATCCTCATCACTATTGAAATCAACATACTTGGGTGTGATACCTTTGGGCCTTTAGACATGAAGCATCTTCCAAGTCCTTCGTTTGGTGAATCAAATATGTTGTAGGAGTTGGTTGACACAAGTGCTAGACCAGCAACACCTTCATCTTGAGTATATTCGGAGTTGGAGTGATAGATTCTCTCGGAGTGATTGTCGGAGTCAGAGCCGGATACCCATTCACCAACATGAGCTTGATGTCTTTGTTTTGTTAGCTCCTTGATGACTTGTCCTTCCTTTCCGAATCCTTGCTTCTCTGGGATGTTCTTCGTTCATAACGATCATCTCTACTCCTTCTTTCTCTTGATGGTGATTCTTCTCTTCTACTTCTTCTTTTTGGAGAATATTCTCTTCTTTTGTAGGGTGCCATACACTCATTGGAATAGTGTCCGGGTCTTCCACAATTGTAGCAATTACGCTCACGACTAGAAGATCTTTTGTCATTGTAGGACCTTGACTTGGAACTTCTTTCCTTGCTTCTACTCTTGTAGAACTTGTTGAAGTTCTTCACCATTGGGCTCAATTATTCATTGAAGGTTTGTTTCTCACTTGATGATGTGGGAGCTTCACATGAGGCTTTGTAAGCACCACTTGACTTGTTGTGGAGCTTCTCCTTATCCTTGAGTGACATCTCATGAGCAACAATTCTTCCAATGACATCCGTTGGCTTGAGATCTTTGTAATTGGGAATCATTTGGATCAATGTGCATACGGTATTATATTTTCCATCCAAAGCTCTTAGGATCTTCTTGATGCTGAATTTGTCGATCATCTCTTCACTTCCTAAGCCGGCAATCTCATTTGTGATAAGAGCAAGCCTAGAGTACATTTTAGTGACACCTTCACCATCCTTCATTTTGAACTTGTCAAGCTGACTTTGAAGCACATCCAACTTGGATTCCTTGACGGAGTTGGTACCTTCATGCATATCAATCAAAGTATCCCAAATTTCCTTTGCATTCTCAAGACGGCTGATTTTGTTGAATTCTTCGGGGCACAATCCGTTGAAGAGGATATCACAAGCTTGAGTGTTGTATTGTAGCATCCTCAATCTTCCACGGTAGCTTCACGGTTTGGTTCTCTCCCATCAAAGAATTCACCTTGCAAGCCAATACACACAATAGCCCAAACGGCGGGGTTATGTCCAAGAAAATGCATTTTCATCTTATGCTTCCAACTTGCAAAATTTGTACCATCAAAGTAAAGACCTCTACGGTGGTAATTTCCCTCGCTAGACGCCATACGCTCCTAGGTTGTGAAACCAAGGCTATGACTACCAAAAGCTACAGAAGTCAAAGCAAATGGAGACCAAAGCTCTGATACCACTTGTAGGATAGAAAGTATGTCTAGAAGGGGGTGATTAGACTACTTGACCAAATAAAAATCTATCATTTTCCCAATTTTAGTTCTTGGTAGATTTTAGCAACTTAGCACAAGTCAAGCAATCAACCTACACATGCAATTCTAAGAGTATAGCAGCGGAATGTAAAACAATTGCATATGAAGGTAAAGGGGAGGAGTTTGAGAAGGCAAACGCAATTGGAGACAGGGATGTTTTTCACGTGGATCCGATAGGTGGTGCTATCATACATCCACGTTGATGGAGACTTCAACCCACAAAGGGTAACGGCTGCGCGAGTCCATGGAGGGCTCCACCCACGAAGGGTCCACGAAGAAGCAACCTTGTCTATCCCACCATGGCCGTCGCCCACGAAGGACTTGCCTCACTAGGGTAGATCTTCACAAAGTAGGTGATCTCCTTGCCCTTACAAACTCCTTGGTTCAACTCCACAATCTTGTCGGAGGCTCCCAAGTGACACCTAGCCAATCTAGGAGACACCACTCTCCAAGAAGTAATAAATGGTGTGTTGATGATGAACTCCTTGCTCTTGTGCTTCAAATGATAGTCTCCCCAACACTCAACTTTCTCGCACAGGATTTGGATTTGGTGGAAAGAATATTTGAGTGGAATGCAACTTGGGGAAGGCTAGAGATCAAGATTCATATGGTAGGAATGGAATATCTTGGTCTCAACACATGAGTAGGTGGTTCTCTTTGAGAAAATGTATGTTGGAAGTGTAGGCATGTTCTGATGGCTCTCTCCATGAATGAAGAGTGGGTGGAGGGGTATATATAGCCTCCACACAAAATCTAACCATTACACGCAACTTACCAATCTCGGTGGGACCGAATCGTTAAACTCGGTAGGACCGATTCAACAAATAATGTGACCGTTAGGATTTTCGGTGGGACCGACATGCAATTTGGTAGGACCGATATGGTTAGGGTTTTGGCATAACGTAATCTCGGTGAGACCGATTACACAAAATCGGTGGGACCGATTTTGGTAATAAGCTAACCAGAAATTTGGTCAGGCAAACTCGGTGGGACCAATTCGCTCAACTCGGTGAGACCGAAACATTACAAAAGGGAAATAGATAGTTTGCATTGTAGTCTGGATGGGACCGATCGCTCATCTCGGTTTGACCGAAACGTTATGAAGGGAAATAGAGAGATTACAATCCCATCTCGGTGAGACCGAGATCCCTATTGGTGAGACCGATTTGACTAGGGTTTGTGGCAGTGGCTATGACATCTGAACTCGGTGGCACCGGATAGAAAGAATCGGTGGGGCCGAGTTTGAATTTTGGTTTAGGTCATATGTGGATGTGAGAAAGTAGTTGAGGTCTTTTGAGCATATCACTAAGCATTTTGAGCAAGAAAGCCATTAAGCAACACCTCATCCCTCCTTGATAGTATTGGCTTTTCCTATAGACTCAATGTGATCTTGGATCACTAAAATAGAAAATGTAGAGTCTTGTGCTTTGAGCTTGAGCCAATCCTTTTGTCCTTATCATTTTGAGGGATCCATTTTTCTCATCCATGCCATGCCAATCATTGAGCTTTCCTGATATATTTATGTTGAAATAGCATTAGCTCAATGAGCTATATGTTGTTAGGAATTACCAAAACCACCCAGGGATAGTTGCACTTTCACACACACAGGTAGTATGCGAGAAGCAGGCAGCAGCGGTAGCGGCAGCGGTGCAGGTAGAAGCAGAGGAGTAGTGATGCAAGTGCAACAACGGCTAGCAGTAGAGCAGCTGCAAAGCAGCAATGAGGAGCAGCAACGAGGAGTAGTAACTAGCAGGCAGAGATAGAGGGCAGCGGCAGCAAGCACGCACGTACACGTACGCGTGCCCTGGAGCTCGGACAAGCTCTGGGACGACGGCTATGGCAATGAATCGAGGGGGTGAGAAGGGGGAATGGAAGAGGAGCTCACAACGGTTCCAATGGAGTCGACGGGAGGTCGGAGGTGGACCGGGGCCGTGGCAAACGACACCGGTCGCCGGCGATGTACGCGACAAAGATGCATTCGATGGCGAGCGGACGGAGCGGCTCTTCTGGGCGGTTCTTGCGGTGCGAGGAGCGTGGCGGTTCTTCTGGGCGTCTTCTTGCGGTGCGAGGAGCATGGTGGGCGCGGTGGGCGGCGGTAGCCATGGCGATGATGGAGTCGGGCTCGAGAAATTGGAGAGGGAGAGGGGGAAGTGAGGTGAAAGGGGAGGGCTAGTTTTAGCAGGGGGTGTTCGGGGTCCTTATCTCTGCGGGTCACCGACGGATGGCAGGCATGTTGCTGGGGGGCGACCATGGCCGCGGGATGGATGCCTCGCCCTCCCCATGTATCCTGTAGCGTGAGGAGAGGGAGAGGAGGTGAGGTGGGCCATTAGTGGTGTGTGGCCTCTAGGGCCCAGATGCACATTAGTTAGCTAGGCCCTTTACTCATTTTATTTTCTGGTTTATAATTTCCTCACTGTTTTGTATTTAAAATAAATAGCAATTGAACTTTTCTGACAAAGAAATTTGGCACATAATTATTAGTCATAATTTTCGAGAAGCCCACAAAGTTTCAAGTTAATTGGAAATACATAAACATTTACTTATTTTGAAATGGCTATTTTGGTAGCTGTTGGACCAATTTATATTTTCCTACAGATTAAAGGGAGAGCCAAATGATGTGGGTTTCTACTTGACAATTAGTTAGTGAATATTTGCACCCCAACGAACATTTTTGCCTTTTAATTTTTGAAGAAAGTAATTTGACATGTCATTTGAATTTGAGTTTGAGTTTGATTTGGAACAAAGTGATGATTAATAAGATAATTGTGATGATTTGGCAGTCATTAGCAGGAGTTTACTGTAGCTTAATTATTCAGGCGTCACATTTTGCCTATTTCAGTGTTTCGCAAAAAAGGAATATCAAACAGAGTCCAAACGGAATGAAACCTTCGGGAGAGTTATTTTTGGAACAAATGCAATCCAGGAGACTTGGAGCGGACATCAAGGAACAAAGGAGGCGGCCACGACGTAGGAAGGCACGCCCCCCACCCTCATGCGCCCCTCGTGGCTCCCCTGACCGACTTCTTTCGCCTATATATATCCATATACCCTGAAAACATCCAGGAGTAGCACAAAACCTTATTTCCACTGCCGCAACCTTCTATATGTCACGCCCAATATGCGACCCTATCCAAAAGGAACTCGAAGGTCCCACCAAGGATAGACCCGCATATTGAAATGCTTTTGCAAGGTGGATATCATTACATCAACATTACATAATAGATGGGGATACATACAAGAGGCATACAATGCCACACGAATACAATATCACAATACATAAGAGCATCATCCGACTACGGACGAAACACAAACAGAAAATCAAACAACATCCACCCTGCTAGCCCAGGCTGCCGACCTAGAATCTATCCCCTGATCGAAGAAGAAGCAGAAGCAGAACTCGAAAACAAGCAAACATCGCTCTCGGGTCATGATCATCGCATAACATGTACCTGCAACTGTTGTTGTAGTAATCTGTGAGCCACGAGGACTCAGCAATCCCATTACCATGGGTATCAAGACTAGCAAAGCTTAATGGGAAATAAAGTGGTAAAATGGTGAGGTTGCAGCAGCGACTAAGCATATATGGTGGCTAACATACGCAAATAAGAGCGAGAAGAGAGCAAACGGAACGGTCGTGAAGCTAGCAATGATCAAGAAGTGATCCTGAACTCCTACTTACGTCAATCATAACCCAAAACCGTATTCACTTCCCGGACTCCGCCGAAAAGATACCATCACGGCTACACACGCGGTTGATGCGTTTTAATTCGTATCTGGTGTCAAGTTATCTACAATCGGACATTAACAAATTCCCATCTGCCCATAACCGCGGGCACGGCTTTCAAAAGTTTATACCCTGCAGGGGTGTCCCAACTTAGCCCATGATAAGCTCTCGCGGTCAATGACGGATATACCTTCTCCCAGGAAGACCCGATCAGACTCGAAATCCTGGTTTACAAGACATTTCGACAAAGGTAAAACAAGACCAGCAAAGCCGCCCGGATATGCCGACAAATCCCGATAGGAGCTGCACATATCTCGTTCTCAGGGCACACCGGATGAGCGAAGCGTACAGGAACCGACGTAGCCCAAGTTGCCAAGGAAAGGTCCCGCATGGTGCTCTAGTTTGGACCAACTGGCCCGGGGGGGTAAAATAAAGATGACCCTCGAGAGCGTGACTCCCAAGGGAAAAAAGGGCTAGGTGAGGCAAATGGTAAAACCAAGGTTGGGCCTTGCTGGAGGAGTTTTATTCAAAGCAAACTGTCAAGGGGGTCCCATAAATCACCCAACCGCGTAAGGAACGTAAAATCCGGGAACATAACACCGGTATGACGGAAACTAGGGCGGCAAGAGTGGAACAAAACACCAGGCATAAGGCCAAGTCTTCCACCCTTTACCAAGTATATAGATGCATTAATTAAATAAGAGATATTGTGATATCCCAACATAATCCTGTCCACCATGGGGCAATCTTCAACTTCACCTGCAACTAACAATGCTATAAGAGGGGCTGAGCAAAAGTGGTAACATAGCCAAGCAACAGTTTGCTAGGAAGGGTGAAAAGGTTAGAGGCTGACATGGCAATTTGGGAGGCTTGATAAACAGGTGATAGGTAGCGCAGCATAGCGATAGAACGAAGCAACTAGCATGGCAATGATAGTAGTGAGATCCAGGTTAGCGGTCATCTTTCCTGAAATCCCGCAAGGAAGAAGAACGAGTCCGTGAAGAAGATGAAGCCACAAAGATGAACCAAGTGTAGACGAACGAATCCTCACGATCGCAACGAAACGGGAACTATCGAGAAGAAGCACACAACATGGTAAACACACCACACATGAACAAGGCATGATGCACAAACAAGCATTATGTAAGACAAGACTACATGAAGCTACTCATGGCAAGAGATGATGCAAACAAGAACAACACATCAAAGCAAGTTTAAATGAGGCCGGGAACAACATATAACAAAATCCGGTAAGTCCTCATATGCAAATTTCGAAGTTGGTCCAAATCTTAATAAACCTTATGTTCAAGTTGTTAAGCAGCAAGTTAAGATGCACCAATATGAACTACACGAGATTCTAGTCATGTTACATATAAAGTTCATTAGATTTGGAGCTACGGCCTAGAAGATATGAGCAAAACAAGTTAAACATGGCATTGATGCGAAATGCACCCAAACATCAAGCAAACACCACAAAACAAGGATTCAACATTATAATATGAGACTACATGCAATTCTAAGCAAGTTTCATATAGAGCACACTCAAAACGGAGCAATGGTTCAACACATACACTCTATACCAGACATAACAACAATCTGCCCAAAACAGCAACTAGGCATCTTGCAAGCATCAAAATAATATGCTACAACACCCCAACATGAGAATAAAAGGCATGGACATGAAGTACAGGTAAAGCATAACAAAACATGAACACTGAGCTATCTCCAGAAATCACTAGAACATGCTCCAAAACACATGGCAAGATTGCACATAATAACAGTTTCAGACTTTGCAGAAATAACATCAGGTTGCAATGTTTAGAGCTATCAAACAACATGCTACAGGAACTTATCATAGAAAATTAAGGAATGGCATGAAACTAATAAATGCATAGAACAAAAGTCCATTACTGACCATGAGCCAAAAAGAATCAGAAGATATGATAACACCCATGTAAACATGGCAAGTTATATGACAGATTCATACATGGCAGGAACAACAATAAGTAGGCATGTTGGTGAGATTGTACCACTCACCACAGATCAATAAATGTCATTACAAGGTGACCAACAGCAAGAATACATATTTATGAAGCTAAGCATGGCAAGATCAAGTTCATAGGATGCATGGATCATTAACAACAATCATGGCAACATTGAACTTAATGTTAACAGGCTGACAGCAATATTATTTAGCAACTTTGGAGCAAGATTACAACAAGCTACAACAGGCTATAAATGCAACCAGGGGCATGGATGGATAAAGAAATACATGTATAACAAAACATCCTTAGTGAACATCTCCATATTATGCATGGAATGACTTGTAGCAGCAGGCTTACAAAGCATCACGAAATAACAGATTCAGCCTAGCAAAACAGCAACAGCAAGTACCCTAGTTAACAAGCTTGATGCACTCACTACACAGCTCACAAAAATACATGGATGGCACCACTGTAAAGATGGCATGACATAGTACAAAACACATGTAGAGATCAACCTCATAAGATGCACACATCAAATGCAACAAAAATGACAAATCATCAAGTTATAACAGTTTCAGCAGATTAACATCATATAGCACTCTTGCAACGATGATTCAGGCATCAAGATGAACTCAAATGAACATGGCACAATGGAATGAAATTTAGAGAATCTCTCAATGAACATTTTGATATATTATACACGCAGAATGGAGCTACATGCACAAAGATACAACATGTCAAAGATGCATATATGATGCTGAATTTCAGGGACTTAGCAGTTTTCAGAAGAAAAAAATGGATCGAGCGCTGGATACTAAAATGCGACCGGGGCGGGTTTTAGGCGGGGCTCACCATGGGCTTCGGCCCAAGACAGAGAGGAGACAGGCCGGGGCGCGCTGGGCCAGAGCTGGGCCTTGGAGGCCGGCGCGGTGGAGAGCTTCGGGCGGCGGCGCGGTGGAGAGCTCCTGGCGGCGGCGCGCAGACGGGGCACCAGCGGCGGGGACGGGTCCGGGGCAGCGAGATCCGGGGTCAGGGGTCCGTCCCCGGTGTTGCCGCGCGGGAGGTTGAGGCGGAGGCCAGCGGTGGCAACGGCGGGGCGGAGGGAGCCGGGCAGAGGAGCAGTCGACGGGGGAAGACGCGCGGGCGACCCGGGGCGCTCGGGCCCAGATTGGCTTCG
>NC_041383.1:319153355-319232292 GCF_002162155.2 Triticum dicoccoides | reverse complement strand
GGGCCGCGCTCGGGCCTCGCGGGCCTGTGGTGGACGAGGCGCACTGGGGGAGGCGAGGTGGCGCGCAGGGAGAGGTGAAGGGCGACGGCGCGGTGGCGGCTGACCACTAGGACAGCGCCAAGTGGCGGAGGGAGGCTGGTTGGCGCCGGAAAACAAGGAGGAGGCGGCGGCTGATGATTGGGGGCGCAATTTTCGAGGAGGGGGGGAGGCTGCAAGGTGGGAGAAGGCTAGGGGTAGGTGGAGGCTAGGAAATGCCCAAACTGGACTAGGGGTTGTTTATATAGGGTAGCTGGCTAGGGTTAGGGGGCTTTGAGACCGTTTCAGAGCCTCCGATCGTAATCCGACGGATCTGATCACGAGGGGGGATGGCAGGCCTAGGTGGGCTGTGAATAGAGTGCTTGGCCTGAGGGAAGAGAAGGGAAGTGCAGCCCGGTGGCATTTTCGGATACCGAAACTTTCGACGAAGATACCGGCAACGGTACCGCTATACATTTATCGGTTGGGCAGTCAAACGGACTCCGAATGCGACGAAACTTGACAGGCGCTCTGTCTACACTATAATAAGACCGCACGCCAAGTTACATCTCATTCCAAAACATTTTTATGCCACTTATAAAATAATATCACGGAGGTGCCGCGGGCACGTGCGAGAGTGTCTGGCTCAGAACGGACAATGGAGAGAACCGGCGGAACCCGAACGGATGCAAGTTTTTAAAAACATGTATATGAAATGCAGATGATGACATGGCAAAATACAACGCACAAGCAAATGACATGGAAACAACGGTGACTAACTGGCAGACACCTGGCGCATTGGATCCGGGGCGTTACACTGTACCTGTGAGATTCCATCTTGGGGCCTTTCTCGGCGCTCCGCCGGAGGGGAAATCGATCATGGAGGGCTACTACAACAACACCATAGCCTCTCCGATGAATTGTGAGTAGTTTACCACAGACCTTTGGGTCCATATTTATTAGCTAGATGGCTTCTTCTCTCTCTTTGAATCTCAATACAAAGTTCTCCTCGATCTTCTCGGAGATCTATTCGATGTAATTCTTTTTGTGGTGTGTTTGTCGAGATCCGATGAATTGTGGGTTTATGACCAAGATTATCTATGAAAAATATTTGAATCTCCTCTGAATTCTTTTATCTATGATTGGTTATCTTTGCAAGTCTCTTCGAATTCTCAGTTTGGTTTGTCCTACTAGATTATATTGCTTGAGTTTATCCCTCTACATCATATCATCTTGCCTAATGCGTTACTCTGTTCTTATGAACTTAATACTCTAGATGCATGTTGGATAGCAGTCGATGTGTGGAGTAATAGTAGTAGATGCAGAATCGTTTTGATCTACTTGTCGCGGACGTGATGCCTATATACATAATCAAGCCTAGATATTCACATAACTATGCACTTTTCTATCAATTGCTCGACAGTAATTTGTTCACCCACCGTAACACTTATGCTATCTTGAGAGAACCACTAGTGAAACAATGCCCCCGGGTCTATCTTCCATCATATAACTTCCCGATCTATTTTATTTTGCAATCTTTACTTTCCAATCTACATCATAAAAATACCAAAAATATTTATCTTATTATTATCTTTATCAGATCTCACTTTTGCAAGTGGGGATTGACAACCCCTTTATCACATTGGTTGCAAGGTTCTTATTTGTTTGTGTAGGTACGAGGGATTTGCGTGTAGCCTCCTACTTGATTGATACCTTGGTTCTCAAAAACTGAGGGAAATACGTGTGCTAATTTGCTGCATCACCCTTTCCTCTTGAAGGGAAAACCAACGGAGTGCTCAAGAGGTAGCAAGAAGGATTTCTGGCACCGTTGTCGGGGAGTCTACGCACAAGTCATGACATACCAAGTACCCATCACAAACTCTTATCCCTCGCATTACATTATTTTCCATTTGCCTCTCGTTTTACTCTCCCCCACTTCACCCTTGGCGTTTTATTCGCCCTCTTTTACCCGTTCGCCTCTTTTTCGCTTGCTTCTTGTGTTATCGTTCATCAGCATAGCTAGTCCTTTTATCATTGTTAGTACTCCCGATCATGAAGTTCTTAATTTTAAACAAAGGGAGGGAGAAAATCTAAAAGATGCTTGGCATAGAATTTGCAATGCTAAGAATAGATCTACTAGGAAGCAATGTACTTCCGTTCTTCTTTGCAATTTTTATGTAGGCATTACTCCTTGGAACAGATATATTCTTGATACCATTACCGGAGGGAATTTCTTGGGTAGCCATACTTTTGATTCTTATAATGTTATGATAGATTTGTTTGGTCCACCACCTCTTTTGGTTAATGGAACTGTTTTAACTTTGGAACATGTGATGCAAAGGCTTGAAATAATTCAAAATAAAGTTGCCACTATAGAGTTAATTGAAAATTTGGATAAAAAGATCCACAACCAAATTACCCAATATGGATCTAAGGTTGGAGTTACTCTGAATTTTTTGAAAGAAAAGGAACCTATAGTTAACGAAAGAATAGATCAAGATTCCACAAGAATCGGTAAACTTGAGGATGTTATTACCAACTTAGGGTCTGCCTTTTCTTCCATGAAAAATACTCCAAATCCTCCTACTACCAAAATTGCAAAATTAATGTACGTTCCTAAAAATAAGGGTGAATCTTCTAGTAAGTAAAATGCGGATCTCAAATCAATAAGTGTTCACCCCAATTTTTTCGCTATCATTAAGGAACCTTTTGCTACAAACAAATTTCTTGATTTCTTGCCTAGGAGTTTAATCATTACTAAAAATAAGGAAACTCCTAAGGGTTATAAGTGTTCTATTGAAGATTTGAATACCAAAGATGGCAATACTTAGATCTATTCTCGCTTTTATGCCTAGCTAGGGGCGTTAAACGATAGCGCTCATTGGGAGGTAACCCAATTTTATTTTTAATTTTTAATTTTTGCTCCTGTCTAGTAATAAATTATTCATATAGCCTCTTTTTAGATGTGGTTTATGTTTTAATTAGTGTTTGTTCCAAGTAGAACCTATAGGATCATCTTGGGTGATAGTTAATTTGATCTTGCTGAAAAACAGAAACTTTTGCACGCACGAGAATAATTTTAGTAAATCACAGAAATGTGATTTTCAGTTGATTCTCTTTGCACAAGATTAATAGACAAATTGCCTAGTAAGTTCCTATTTTTGTAGGATTTTTAGGGTTTCATAAGTATTCGAGAGTTACAGATTACTACAGACTGTTCTGTTCTTGACAGATTCTGTTTTTCGAGGAGGTCGATCCTATGGGCAGGTTTAGGAGCCAGGAGCGCGCGCCGTCCTTGAGGGCCATGGGGAACCTGTTCGCCATGACCTTCTCGTCGCTGCTAGCCGCCTCAATGCTCAGCTCATAGAGTTGCAAGATCTCAGCGGGGTCGGTGGTGCCGTTGTAGCGTGGAGGCAGGTCGGTCTTGAACTTCCTGGCCAGACGATGTTGCACAACTCTAGAGTGAACGCGCCGCACCCCGCTGTGGTCATGAGAGCCTGCCGTGTAATTGGAGCACATTCTTGGCATTCGCGCACCGCCACCACAGGCGCCACGCGGTTTTGATGTGGCGCCGGGAGTGCGTGCGCATCTTCTTATGGCCGCTGGACCACCTGACAGCTTGCTTCATCACGCACGGGCGCCTGACACTGCGGATCATGCCAAGACACCACCCGCCTTGGTTCGATGATGGCGTCTTGCCTTGTAGGCGGAGGAGGTGCCCCATGAGCTACATCTCCCGCAGCCGGCGGTGGTTGAAGCAGCGAGCGAGCTGGTGCGGCAGAATCCCCAGCGGCACTGACGAGGTCAGCGATGCAGTCGAGCTAGTCCTCGTAGAGGTCGTCGACCGGGTGGTAGCGCAGGAGCTCGCGTGCCATGAGTAGAGGGGCCTGCAAGTTCGCCGGGCCACGACGAGCGTGAAAGGACGAAGCAGCTAGAGTCAGTGATGGAGTGGCGATGCGCTCATCACGGTGCACAGACGGATGCAGTGAAGAGGCTTGTTGATCGTGGCCTGCGGGTCCTGTGGCGGCATTCGCCACCGGCGACGGGAGTTGGCGAGGCCAGCTCTCGCCTGCTGGCACTGTTTGAGCGACGCAGGTGGCAAGCGCGGCCCGACGCTCAGCACGAACTTGGCGCGTGTCAGCCATGGAGGCGGTGGAGCGGTGGCGAGTTGATCGACGGAAGAGAAGATCCGACGCACCCCTACCTGGCTCGCTAAATGTCGGATTTCAGGTTCCGCAAACCCTTGAGAGGTTTGAACTCTAGGGTGTGTGCAAAGATCTCACTCTCCCTATTCTGCCGACTCACCAATCTCACAGCCTAGCGTGTCGAGCTCGAAGGAAATGGGACACAACAATTTACCTAGGTTCGGGCCACCTTGCCGTATAAAACCCTACTCCTGCCTTGTGGTGGATTTTCTTTGAGGGGCTGAGGATGAACTAGTATAGTGGAGAATAACCTCAGGAGGTGTGTTCTTGGGCTCAAGTGAGCTGGTGAGGGCGGAATGGATCCGATCCCCTTCTATGGTGGTGGCTAGGTCCTATTTATAGTGGCCTTGGTCCTCTTCCAAAATGAAGGTGGGAAGGGATCCCACAACAGACAAATTTGAAGGGAGACAACAAGTACATCTTATCCTGACTAAAGTGGTCTTCGCCTGCAAAAGCCTTTGGCCGTGACATTGCGGCGGCCTCGGCGATGACCTCCGTCCTGCCATCTTGGTGGTCTTGGTCTTGTTGCATGAGAATGGAAACCTTTGGCTGCTTCCTAAGGACTCCGCGCCTGCTGATTGCCTCCTTTGCACCAAAGAGGAAACTGGTACATTGCGCCCACCTGGCGCCCGCCTGGCTTCGATCATCATGGATCACATCACCCGAACCTCACGAGGTGAGCCTTGCATAGAAATCTCTGCTCCTCAGGAGCTAGCCTGCGGAGGCCGATCCCCTTGGAGGTCTTGGTTTCGGCCGCCTTGTGAGGCTTGGCCCATCACGAGGGTCTTGGGTTGTCGATGTCGAAACTGGTTGTACCAGGCTATCGAAGGAGCCATGTCGCAGGCCGCAGGCAGGCAAGTAAGGGTACCCCCGTATCCAGAACGCTAACAAATTGGTCAGCTAATGTTCCTACTTTACTTTCAGAAAGCACATGCGCCACATATCGAGGGATAGCAGGGAGTTGCGTTCTTTATGCGCTCTAGTTCATCATGTGTGGCCAACCAACATTTTATTATCCAAAATCTTCTTGCTCTTCTTTAGCATGCTCCTCTTTTGTTTTTCTTTTGTAAGTACTCTCTCTGTACCTAAATATAAGTCTTAGTGGAGATTCCTCCATGGACTACATACGGAGCAAAATGAGTGAATCTACACTCTAAAATGTATCTATATACATCCATATTGGAATATCTACAAAGATTTGTACTTAGGAACAGAGGGAGTATAATAGTTGTATAGTATGGTCTTTGTAGTGAAGAGGAGCAGGGACATTTGTAGTGTATAGGTCTATTCGGTCGCTTGTCATGGATGCTTTCATCTCCTCGTGTCGGTCTTCATGTCGATTGCCATGGATGCTTTCAACTCTTCATATTCGATTGTATGTGTCGCATTTGAGAGTTAGACTGATAGTAACAGTACTGCACCTACAGTTGTAGAGAGCTGGTATCCGAAGCCTTTCTAGCCGTATTGGCAATGCTAGCACACATATTCCAGCAAGTTCTACTATCCTGATTTTACTCCCGATGCTTAGGGTTTTCCCATTATATCTATAGTATGATTTGCGTAGGTGCTTGGTGTCCTACTAGGAGTTGTCCACCCTTTAAAGATAAATAACACACAAATCATACGTCCTAAGGTTCTTCAAATACGAATGTGATATGATATTGACATTATCTAACAGACACACATTTAATTTGTTAGATAATGCTCCCACTTGTGTTTCCAAATGCATGTGTCCACATATAGAGAGACATCATGGAATGGCATTTCTTTGGGCGCTCTGATTCATCATGGGTGGGCAACCAACATTGTATAGAAAGAAGGGGAATCTCAATAATATTCTTCCCCTTCTATTCTTTAACATGTTCTTATTCTGTTCTTCGTTAGTAAGTATAGTATGTTCCTTGTCAGGAAGGGGAGCAGGGACATCTGCAGTCGACAACTCTATTTTGCTGGTTTGCTACATGATTTCGCACTTTGAGTTGGTCTACCATAATATCCCGAAAATGGTGGGAGTCGCGCAATATTTGATAGACTAGAGTGATAGTAACAATTGTGCGCCTTTAGATGAATATAGCTGGCATGTAGGTGATCGATAGGCTGCATATTAGTAGTGGCAAAACCCTGTATTTTCCAGCCAATTCCGCTTTCCCGATTTATTTATGGTGGTTATGGTGTACCCCTATTATCTACACTATGATCTGCCTAGTGGTTGTGCACTCTCATTAATAAACTTTCTATACAGTATATTACTAACCTATCATCTCCAACTATCCTTACATCTAGATCTCCCAACAGGGAGCCTATTTTTTTGTGTAGTTGTGCGAGATTATATTAATCTACTCACCATATTACAGCACACTTGGGCTCTCTCATCAGAATCCAGTGATAGCACACAAGGGTTTACAGGGAGCCCCTATTATATTACAATATCCTCTACATTAGAAAGATAATCTCACTACTATTTATGTTGCTTTTTAGATATTGTACGTAATCACAATGAATATAAGAATGCGCACATCAGAAGAATATTGCAGAATAGTTCAATGGGTAACAAACTTGACATCAAGGGGTTGAGGTCCATTGTGGATGCAATGAAACCAACATGCTCCCAACCTATAGATTCATATTAAGAATATGATCCTAATGACTATTCTGAGCTCAAGGAGTCAAAGGCAGATGGCCTATCCTATTCACCCAATAAGGTGCCTGTTCTAATTTGGCAAAGTTTTATTGGTTGCACATATCTTGCATTACATGTCTTGCATTTCTCTTGCTTTGTTTCACCGCCATCTGCTTAATTTACTAATAATATATGTGAAGATGCCACGCCCATCCATTATCAACACCTATTCCATTTGTCGTCATACCATGTTTTTCCATTCAAATGTTGTTCTTGTGTTTCAGACATCCAAAATGAAGAGGGTGATTGTAGAACCTGAAGGAGTACAAGCAAAGTCCTTGAAAAAGGCGGTGCTACCGGAGAAATCACATAGCACCCAACGTATATTGGCGATAGAACCAGCGCCACAAAACCTAGGATATCGCAACTATGTCGGTCGCTGCTTTTCACTTGTGAGTACCTATTATCCTATCGCTATCCTTACATTCATACCTGGTGGATTATGTGAAATCATTGTGCATTATATCTTGCTTATCCATTGTTCGCTCCAAATTATTAGATCTATATTAATGCTTACATTAATGTAGAATGAACGCAATGCTTATGAAGAAATTTAGTTCTGCATTGTTCTTGTAAGTATATGTTGTCCTTCATCACTGTACTTATATTGTCAGCTAGTTCTTCGTTTACACTTTGCAGCTTATTTTCCCTTGCCCTCCATTTTCTACACATCATATCTACATTTACTCTTGCCAAAATATTGAATAAAACCGATGTTATTGAAGAAGATTACCGCTGCATTGCTCTTGTCAGTGCCTTTGGCCTGTATGTTGTATTTACATTCGTACTCTGCATCTTAGGTTAAATAATTTCCATTTGTTCCTATATTTTCACATCTATATTTACTCTTAACAAAATGTAGAATAAAGGCAATGCTCTTGAAGAAGAGTGTGCGGTAAACTTCTTGAATTGCCCCCCCCCCATCATTATGGACAAGGGCTTTATAGAACCGGTCTTAAATACTAATGTAAGTTTGTCCTCCTCGAGCCTTGAAACTTTGTTTTGTATATTTGGATAGCTATGACTTTAAATGCTATTTATTTTTGTCATCTGCATCATATTGCTTGTTCAAAGTTTATAACGAAGAAGTACATAAACATAAGTTTGTCCTTCTCAATTTTAGTCTTTAGTTGTACAACCTAGTTCCTTATTCATACCATGTAAATTAAACTAAACATAATAAGATATCTTATTTAGCACTATGTGTATGCTTGTGTTCTTGATCTGTAATCCAGTGGTGTAGTGAAACTACCAACTCCAGCACAATATCATATCCTGCTATGTCTCAACTATGAACAATGCCATATTATATTAATGTTATTTAAATTGTGTCCCTTTATTTGCCAAACTCAAATGGTATAAATTGATAGTATACTCACCATTCATGTTTATACATTGTTTAGAACTACATGTATGCGTGTGTTCTTGATCTGTAATCCAATGGTCTGGTGAAGCTGGCCGCTCTAGCACAATGCCATTTCTTGTCATTTTAAATATGAACAATAACCAGTATGTTAATGCTATTTTAAGCTATGTCTATTTATTTCTGACTAAGAAATGAGATGAATTGACAGCGCTGATGCTGATACGCGCAAAACATGTTATCTACCTACTTGTTTCTCTTTCAGGATGACAGCACTGATGCTATGAAGAACTGCCACAATGATAGTGTGACGAACCCATTGTTTGTCCCTCTAACATATATTCCAGAGAAGAAGGCAACACATCTTGAGGGTAGGGATACAACCATAAAGCCATGTCTTGATGTAGTGTCAAACTTACTCAGTGACACAAGCTCGATGAAGTCGCCGCTTGAATATGTTTGACTTCTTTAGTCTGAAATTCAAGCAGAAAGACATGCTTCCGCTCAAATCCGACTGGAACTCCAATCTCTATGCAAGATTAACCATAAGTACAGGAAGTCTATTGATGTTATGCAGCTTAAGTTTATGTATATAAGTGTCAAAGAACGCATTCTCATTAGGTTGCTAAGTTGCTTGGGCTGCAGCTCCTGGGCCAGGCTAACCATTCTTGAATTGTGTTGATGTGCTGTCATTTCTGTCTATTACTTTCTCGGCCTGTTTACTTCCACTGGTGGCGACCTGCCTAGTTTATGGAATTAGCTGTCCGGTTGCCCTTTATTATCACTGGCGGTGAACTTTGATGCCCAAGGGATGTAATATGATGTAATTTCTTTGTTGTATAGTCTTTATTCTTCATCACGATGTTGTGATTTATTTGTTGTTTATGTTGTCGTTGCTCTGAGAAAAGGTAGTAATCTACGACCGGTGCGCAATGAGCCAATAGGTTGGGTGTATAAAATAATAATTTCTGTACTAAACTGGTAGGTCGCCAATTGCTAGTACGGGCTGAACCGTGGGCCTACAATCATCTTGGGCCATTAGTTAGGTCTTGTCTTAATCTGGCCCACGATTTGTTTGGGGCCTTTAAAAGGCCGAGTAAACCGCTTGCCATAACTGGGCTAGAAAATTAAATAGGCTTTTAACAGGTTGAACTAGATTGAGCCTTGATTGTGGTGAACAAATCACGGGCCGATAGTGTGCTGTGATATACATCGACCCATTCGTGTGACGGCCCATTAACAGGATGAAATGATTTTGGGCCTTGGCTGACCAAATTACATGACGGGCGGGAATCAAGTCGGATGTATAACGGGCCAAAATTAGGCCCAACACTCTCAAGGGCCTTTAAAGGGCCAATAGGCAGTTTGGGCTAGAATATATCCACGAAGACTACGAGCCATTAAGAGGCCTAAAGTAACTACTGACCAGAATTAGGTCAAGGTGCAACTCGGGCCTTTAAATGGCAGAAAGTTAAACCGGGCCGAAAGAGGCCCATATGTAGACAGGGCCGCTGACAGGACGAGACTAATATCGGGCCGAACTGTTAAACATGCCATTAAGAGTTCAAAGAGCAAATCAGGCCCCCAATGGGCCCGATGGCACAATAGCTGTTAATGGGTTGTATCTGTTATGGGCCGTAATTTGGCCCAAGAAATGAAAGTAAGTTAACGGGACGGGTCAGGTATGGACCGTAATTTGTCCCAAACTATTGTAGGTTGTTAACGGGCCAGATCTGATATGGGCCATAAACTGGCCCAGAATATTGCAGTCAGTTTATGACCCTTATATGATGTGGGCCATAATTTGGTCCACAAAATGTTAGGGTCTTAATGGGCCGACCCATTAGATCTAACGAAATCTTGTGGCCTATTCCTGGGCCAGCTTTCAAACCTATATGGGCCTCTATTGGGCCGTCCCACTGTAGCGACCAGACCTCAAACAGTCTGATCTCTGTGCTTTAGTGTCATCCCTGGATCAGTAATGCTGACACGCACAGTACTTGAAGGATTTATAACAGAGTAGCAATCACACACTTATTACATCGAATGTCTCAAAAGAGAACTTATTACAATAAATATGGCTTAAGGCCATCTAATAGCGATAACAGTGGAAGGCTTGGAAGATAAGTGAGTCCATCAACTCCAACAGCATCACTGAGTATAGAACCACGACCTAAGGCATCTTACTCGTCGTCTGAAAAGTCTGCAACATGAACGTTGCAGCCCGAAAATGGGTCAGCACATGGAATATGCTGGCAATGTAATACATAGAGAGTAATGAACAGAAATATGCTATACTACATGCATATATGGCTGGTGGAAAGCTCTATGGTTACAGTTTTGCATAAAGCCAATTTTTCCCTGCTGCAAAGGAATAATTAGTTAACTATCATGGTGGTTGTTAAACATTGAGAAGATAGGCATCCTCTCAATCCCAATTAAACATCATCATTAAACCCAACATAATTAATTAAAGTAACATGATGAGATTCACATGATAATCCAAGTACTAGATACTCAAAACGTCCATAACCGGGGACACAGCTAACCATGATTAGTTTATACACTCTGCAGAGGTTTGCGCACTTTTCCCCACAAGACTCGATTTCCTCCGTTGGGATTCTCGCACTACATGATGTTCGAGAAACGGATGACCGAGACATAGTCTTTCAGAAGCGTTTGCACCTTACGATCGGGTAGACAGTACCAACCTACATCCCCTACATCTGCTAGTCTACCAGTGTAAGAGTTCACACGACTTAATCAACTATGCTAGAGCCCATAGTAGCTTGTGGCTGCACACGGAAGTTTCTAGCATGAATAATGATCCCTTTGAGCCTGGGTGGCGGTCCATAAAGAAAAACAGGCAATCGCTGGAATACCCAGGTGCCTCAATCCACCCCGATGTGTGTTTAAGTTGCCACCTTAAGTAAACCATTAAATAACAATCTCACATCTCTCATGGATACACTCACCCAATCCACGTCTACTAGCATATCATGGCATAATAAGGAAACGTAGAAGTAACTCCCAAGGGTTGATAATAAAATAGGTAGTAGTTACTACCTCATCTACTTCCCAAAACCCACATATTAATAAGATCCTAATCATGCAATTGTTTGAGGGTTGATCTAATGCAATAAAACTGGGTATGAAAGAGATATGATCAAAGTGTTACTTGCCTTGCTGATGATCCGTGAAACCTAGAGATTCGAAGTAGCAAGCGGCGCACTCCGGGTACTCTATCGCAAACAAACAAGCATACAATAAGCAGTCATCTAATGCATAGGTAAAACTCAAATAAGAGAACTAACCAGAAAGTTCAACTTAAGAACTCCGGTTTGCAAAAAGAATCAAATCGAACGAAGCAAAGAAAGTCAAATGGCGAAAGAAACAAGCTTCATTTACTAATCTGGACCTAAGTCAAATTTTATAGAAGCAAAAACTTGTTTGAGTTGGTTAAACGGAAAGAGGGTTTCGAGACGAAACTCTAGGCGCTTGAATCGCGTGGTTCTGATAAACGAGCGAAAAGTTATACTAGAACGAAAATCGGATCAGAAATCGCGATCAGAAATAATCGCGGAAAATCCGAGAAAAAGAAAAACTGATGAACAGATTAACGAACGAATGTTCGTTAACTGAAACTAAACAGTGAAATCGTCCGTTAAAACGAACGAACGAGCGAACGCTCGCTAAATAAATAGACCGAATAAATAAATAAACCGATCTATTCTAAAAAAAGCGAAAACTAGGGTTTCTACAAAAACCGGATCGGGTTTTAAAAAAGGACCATGGCGGCGGGCGACGTATACCTCCGGCGAGGTGCTCCGGCGGGGCGGGGCGACTCTGGTGGGGTGAGGGGAGGCGGCATGGGGCAGCGGGGCTGCGGGCGTCTGTGACACTCCAAAATTTTTACTTTGGTTTTCAGCAAAAACTTTGTGGTTTTTGAAAAGAGGCCATTTAAAAATTTCCAGAAAACCTTCCTCTTAAGAGACTTTCTTTTCTTTGGCAAGGTTTTTATTCTGGCTTCAAACTTTAGTGTTTGACCTTTTTTAACTTCTTCTCTGTTGGTTCTCTCTCAAAAAAAATTTTGGGAGTTTAATCTTTTTCTTTAAAAAAAAAAAGAAACTCCATGAAATTTGGGATTTTCATATCTTGGAACCACCATGACTTGGCATTCTTGCCCATGTGGTAAAACCCCTCCAAAACCTCCCCTACAACTTGTGATCAACCTAAATTCTCTGTTCCAACTAATCCAAACTGGTTTTGGATTTTTATTCCAATTATTTTTCCCTCAATTCAATTCTGAAAATTATTTGGAGCCTGAGAGATTTTCAAAGCAAGTGCCCTATTGCATTTGAGTTTTGACCTCAAACCAATTCTCCTGGATTGCCCTTTGAACCCACAGCCCAGAACCATCTTGATCCACTCCTCCTCTTTTCAAAATTTTCAAAATTCAGTCTCTGCAAGTTTGGACCAGATTTGCCAAATTTGGTGAAATTCATATCTACACTCCTCCAAAAATTCCACCAAAATTCAGGCAGCCTATTTGAGCAAGGAGAAGCCACTCCACCAAAAATCAGCTCAAGGAAAAATCACTAGAGGCCAATTTCATTCGGTCGAACACCTTGTGGGCACTGTTACTGTTCAATGTTCAGAAATTCAGTTTCAGTGTCATCTTCAGTTTCGACAGTTTCAGTCACGCGGCCACAGTGCACTTGGCACGTTGCTCGCGGCCTCGTTTGCTTGTCCGAAGCTTCACACGCGCACTTGGCGCGACCCTGGCGTCGGTGACGCCCTGGCCCGCCTGCGCCAGCGTGTCTTGCGGCGGCCGGCTCCCCGTAACGGCCGACAGGGAGGAGAACGGCGGCGCAACGCCGTTCGGCACCGCCCAAATCTTCTGGTGGCTCCGCGTGGCCTTCTCCGTGCCAGCGCACGCATGCGGCACCGTCGCCGTGGCGCAGCACGCACGGAGAGCGCTCTCTGCCGCCGACGGGCCCGCGCCACCCCGTTCCGTCGAGCTCGACCCAAACGCCCAAACCCCGGCTAGCTTAGCGCAAAAATGGACCCGTTGAACCTCCGTGATGACGCTCGACCCCCTAACCACCCCGACCGAGCACTGCGCCACCGTAATCGCTCGCCGGAAATCTCCGTTCACGGCAACCGCCTCGGACCGCCTATATAAAGGGGTCCCGAGCTCACTCTCGTGCACGTAGCACCCCCACTACTCACCAACACCCCGCCAGGCCACTAGGGGGACCTCGAGGAGGTCTCCTTCCCCGGCTCCGGCCACCTCGCCCCGCCTCGGCCTCCAGCTCGATTCACTTCGGTGAGGCCACCTCCGGCGCCCAAACCTCGTCCGTAGCCCTCTCTTGCACCCAGTAGTCTAACCCCCACCTCAATTTAATCTTTGCAGCCCTCTCCGACGAGCTCCATCCACGCCCGAACCACCGTCCGCCGGAGTTGAGACCGCCATCGACGTGCTGCTCACCGGCGACCAACACCACCACCCACCGTTGCGGAAGGACACGGTGAGCACATTGGTAACCTCTGATCCCCATGCCTCGCCGTGGATCGCCGCCGGCGACCACAGCAGCTCTTGGGCGCCGACGAGCCTCGTCCCTCCCATTTGAAATTTAAACATGACAAGTGGGACCCGCTGTTAGCCTCTCTGTCCTTTCTAAACGAAGCGTTATCTGAAAACGCCTTCTGCCAAATACGTTTTCTCTTTGGGCTGGCGTAATCGCTACCGAAGCATTTTCTGCTTTTATAAACTAGCCCCTGGAAATCTTCTGTTTCATTACAGATAAGTCCCTGGACAAAAACCCTTATAACTTTTAATCAGAAAATATTTTTGATTGATTCTTTTTCTGTTCTCTTTAAAATTTTGTCTAGTTTTTTATCAGATTTATTTGAAAAATATTTGGTTTACCTTCTGTGCTCTCCTTGGTATTTACGTTAGCGCATATATCTTCTTTAAACGTAGATACCGAAGGAGGTGACGGAGCCGCGAACTTCACCGAGCTAGGCTCCGACTACTCTGAACCAGGCAAGCATGTTTGAACTTTTGATATGATGAGTGTCTTGGCATGTTTTGCATTTAGTTAGTTTCATGGCATGCCGGTGAGTATACCGATGAACGTTATTTTATGTGATAATGAGGTAAGTGAGTTCGATGATCCATACATGGATGAATGTGAATATGAATGGCCATGTGTTGGCATGAGGATGGGTACGACGGCAGTGTTGTAGCATGCCAGTCTTACGCCAGACTATGTGACTTCAGTGTCAAACCATATCGGTCCAGTACCTATCATTTCCTTCCTTGTACTACCACATGTTTTCCGCAAGGAATATGGTTTAGTAAGTTCCAAACCGCTTTCATGGTACACACCAAAGAGGAGAGGTCGTGATGATGGTTCCATGGCCCTGGATTAAAGCCAGTCATCCGGTCAGGGGGCATGGGTGTTTCCGGTTGGGACCGAGAGGGGGGCACCCCTTAGAGCGCGCGTATATAAATTTGATCCCATGCTATTCGAGATTGTGATCTCCCCGTCTCAAAAGTTTTTCTTGGACGATGACTAGGGTGATTCCTAGCATCGAGAGGTAGGATGGGTGTGTACCGGTTAGCTGTGTTTTCTTCTGAAATACCGTAAACGGAACTAGTCCTTCGTGACTACGGAAATCCGTTGACTGTGGGAAAATTTTTGTACAAACTCTGCAGAGTCATATATTCCTCCAAATCATCTCTTCCATGTCAAGTTTCGTTCCATCTTATCCTAATCAATTGTCAGCTTTGATGACAGAGACTCCGGTGAATCACATGAGTGCTAAGTCCGATTGAATGATTATCCCTGTGGATGGACTAACCCGTTTATTCTCATGGATTGAATGTTTATTATGAGTATTGTTTACTGGCATTTCTTTTAAAGCCCTTTCTGCGATGTCGCTCAGACGTCCGACTGTGGCATTTCTTTTAAAGCCCTTTCTGCGATGTCGCTCAGACGTCCGACTGTGGCATTTCTTTTAAAGCCCTTTCTGCGATGTCGCTCAGACGTCCGACTGTGGCATTTCTTTTAAAGCCCTTTCTGCGATGTCGCTCAGACGTCCGACTGTGGCATTTCTTTTAAAGCCCTTTCTGCGATGTCGCTCAGACGTCCGACCGTGGCATTTCTTTTAAAAGCCCTTTATGTGGTGTCGCTAAGATGCCCGACTGTGGCATCATTTTCCTTATTTTTATTTGTTCACCTTTCGAGGCGTCGCTTCAGACACCCGATCGGTCCTTATTTATGTTCTGTGGAATTTCAGGCGGACTACCGCCGTTTTCCCTTTTTACTTACCCGTTATGCCAGTTTTATTTATTGTGCATTAAGGAATTAATCATGTTGCATCCATGCATGCATTTGTTATATCTTACGTCCGAACTGTCTTGCGAGTACTTTCAAAGTACTCACTGGCTTGTTGATTTGGCCAGATGCTGACGAAGGCGATCTCATGGATGAAGAGTTCGATAGCGAGCCCGACACTTAGAAGAGTCCTAGTCAGTCTTGTGCGACCCTGGTTTTGGCCACTGTTTTATATCCACTTCCTCTACCAAATAAATTCATCGAGCCTCTCCTCGACGCTCGATGAGATGACAGACGTAGAGTCTTGTCTTTCTCTCCCCGCTGTGTTTTTCCACCACCAGCCTATCCTTGAGTCAGTAGTATGTCTCCACACCACTGTGTTCTGTCCGCCATTATGTATGATTATTGGCGTGCTTGTAATAATTTGGTTGAGCAACCGTAGTTCGACCCTGTAATATATTTTATGCTACTGGCTTATTGTATCAAGAATTTGTCTACCAGTGTGGAGAATTTCTCTCATACTGGACTTAAAAGATTGGCTTTTCAATAAATATTTTTATTGGAAAACCGGTCGTGACAAGCTTGGTACCAGAGCCAGGCTGACTGTAGGAAGCCACTAGGTGCGATCGCTAATTGGTTATTAGCCTGATAGAGCTAATTTATATTTTTGCAATGGTAGTCATTTTCTGTCAGTCAGCATAAATTTATGATCTGACCCTGCAGAATTTTGCCTACTTTTGTAGATGGCCGACGTCAGCTGCGAGTCTCAGACCTTCGCCAACGTATCCGATGGGTTCGTCAAGCTTCTTTCTTCCATCGTTCAGGTCGCGATGGGGCCATCCGTGCGCCCAGTCTTCACACTCTACCAGCACCGAGTCAACGACAGTCTGACCATGCACCAGGCCGCGGTGCAGTTCAGGGGAGGGCGTGGTGAGTTACGCCGCTTCCGGTTCGTGGGAAGAGCCATGCCTACGGAGAGGCATGCTATGCAGATGGCAGCCCGCGAGGCGATAGCTCGTCTCAGGGATGTCCTTCCCGTGATGAAGACTCGTCGTTACCGTTATCTTCCGTGCCATGTGCCTTACACCTGTCACTACGCATATTCCTGCCCCAGAGGAGAACGAGACGAGGCTTTTGATATGCTCATTGAGTATCTCCGGGCCCTGGAGGCAGCCTTCGACAACCTGGTGGACGACTTCGTAGCTACCCGCATGGACTCAGTCCATGGCTGTGCTGCCAACAGGAGGGAGCTCCTACCCATCGCTCCGCCACCGACTTTTGTCTCGTCATCAGCATCTTTTACGCCTACTCGTCGCCTGCCTTCTACCGAAGAATTTAACCAAGTCATTGCACCCACTCCAGCGCGTACTACACCAACCTTCGCGCCCACTCCTGTACGTGTTGCTCCGCCCCTGGCGACCGCTCCGCCCGCTCTGCGCAACACTACACGTATGGAGCCCATTAGCGAGGAGGAGGTCGAGTCCCCAACCTCGCTACGCCTCGCCCTCGGCAGGGCAAGGGAGGTCGTCAACATTTCTGCCTGAGTACACTTAGCTGCCGTGTGTTGTACCGCTTTGTAAGATATGTGCATAGGCTGGGAGAAGTAGCCTGTTTGCGCGTCATGTAAGATCTGGAGAAGTGCACTAGCCTTAATAACATGTCAGGATTAGGTACGCATATCCTGAGTGATGTACTGTATAATTACCGCCCGCTTGTAAGATGTGTAATGAGCAGTCCTTCTCCGTGCGCAAGTCGTTTTATTTTTCTTAAGTAAGCGGAGTTATTTAATTCTATTTGCCAGCTTTATGCATTTTATGGTTTTGTTTTTGCGACTCTTTCCGCTTTTCTTATGGGTTTTACAAAATATATCCCCAGAGTGAAAAATGTCTCGTCCTTGGACTCGCTCCATGCCAATTCCATCAGAGGAAAATTATGATGCACAACCCAGCAACGAGTTCACTCAGGGACAGTCAAGCCAACCGGGAAATGAATCGGCACTTTCACAAATGTGCCGCCTTTATGAACAGAGTCAGCAACAACATCGTGAAATAATGAACCAAGTCATCAACATGGGAAATCACCATGGACAGTATCAGCAACATTCCAAGTTATCTGAGCTACAGAAGACACGTCCTCAAACATTTTCTCACACTGACAAGCCTCTTGAAGCCGAGGACTGGCTTCGAGATATGGAGAGGAAATTAATTATTGCAAAGTGTTCAGATCTCGAGAAAGTACTATATGCTCCACACTATCTCACAGGAGCAGCCGCATCGTGGTGGGAGAATTTTCTGCACATGCATCCCAACGAAAATGACATAACCTGGGATGATTTCAAGGAAGGTTTCCGTGGTGCACATATTCCTAAGAGTATTATGAAAATCAAGAAGAGAGAATTTGATGACCTCAAACAAAGAAACATGACAGTGTCAGATTACAACAGTCAATTTACCCTATTATCCCGCTACGCCAATGAGGAGCGTATGACTGAAATCAAGAAGATGGAGAAATTCCTTGACGGTCTGGCGCCCGCACTTAAATGCCAACTGGACGTGCACACTTTTCCTGATTTTAAAACGCTGGTGGACAAGGCCATTACTCTGGAAAATGAGAGACGCAGTCTGGAAGATATCCGCAAGCGAAAAAGGGACCAGACTAACCACACTCGCAATCACCGAAGCAAGATAGATTTTAAAAAGGGTGGGACACCCAAATTCTCATCCAATGTCTCATGCCCAATCAAGAATTTTCATGCAAGGGACAAGGAATTCACCTATCGCCCCGGTGTTACTTGTTACGCTTGTGGAGAAGAAGGGCACTATGCCAAACAGTGCCCCAAGCCAAGGAACTCAACCCCAAAGCCGAACAACGACAGCAATAATTCAGCGCCCAAACGAAACAATTTCAATCCCAACAATAACCACAGGAAGGGTAATCTGAACCACGTAACCAAAGAGGAGGCACAAAATGCTTCGGATATCGTACTCGGTACGTTTCCTGTCAACACAATACCTGCAATGGTTTTGTTTGATTCTGGAGCTTCTCACTCTTTCATCTCGAAAAGTTTTGCTTTGCAAAATAATTTTTCGATGCTTCCTTTGGAGAAATCCATAATAATCAAGTCCCCCGGGATTCAGCAAGTTTCTCAGAATTACTGTCAGAATGTGGTCATTGAGTTTGAAGGATTGGAGTTTTACGCAAATCTTATTGTATTGGAAAATAAAGGGCTGGATGTCATCCTAGGGATGGATTGGCTAACCACCAATAAAGGTTTTATAGACTGTTTCAACAGGACCGTGATTCTCACACACCACCAAGGGAAGACAATAAGAGTATCAGCCAAGGAAGGAAAAAGACCCCGGCAACCGAGATTAAATAAGGTGGACGTTTCTGAGCTAAACAAGGTTCCAGTAGTGTGTGAATTTCCAGATGTATTCCCTGAAGAGCTGCCAGGCATGCCACCAGATCGAGAAATAGAATTCCGCATTGAGCTAGCACCAGGAACCACCCCCATATACAAGAGACCATACAGAATGGCACCATCCGAGTTGATCGAATTGAAGAAGCAGATAAAGGAATTACTGGATAAAGGGTACATTCGGGCCAGCTCCTCACCTTGGGGATCACCAATTTTATTTGCCAAGAAGAAGGATGGAACGCTGAGATTGTGTATCGACTATCGAGCACTTAACATGGTCACAGTCAAAAACAAATACCCGATGCCAAGGATAAATGATTTGTTTGATCAACTTGCTCAGGCCAAGGTATTCTCAAAGATTGACTTAAGGTCAGGATACCATCAATTGAAGGTACGAACGGAAGATATCCCCAAAACAGCCTTCACCTCCAGATATGGACTGTACGAGTTCACAGTGATGCCATTTGGATTAACTAACGCCCCGGCATATTTTGTTCACCTCATGAACAAAGTATTTATGAAGTTTATGGACAAATTCGTCGTAGTATTCATCGACGATATTCTGGTATACTCCAAAACACCAGAAGAGCACGCAGAACATCTCAGGATTGTACTAGGAGAGCTAAGGAAACACCAATTGTATGCCAAGTTCAGCAAGTGCGAATTTTGGCTAAGACAAGTAAGTTTTCTAGGCCACGTGCTGACTCAAGACGGTATAGCAGTGGACCCAGAGAAAGTCAAGGCCGTACTTGACTGGAAGTCACCAGCCAGCGTAACAGACATACGAAGTTTCTTGGGAATGGCAGGGTATTACCGCAGATTTATTGAAGGATTTTCCACCATATCCAAGCCTATGACACAGTTACTCAAGAAAGATAAGAAGTTTGAATGGACAGAAGCCTGCGAGAAAAGCTTCCAAGAGCTAAAGCGGAAGTTAACAACAGCACCAGTATTAATTGTACCCGATATACACAAGAATTTTGAAGTATTTTGTGACGCATCCAGAAGGGGTCTCGGATGCGTGTTGATGCAAGAAGGCAAGGTTGTCGCCTACGCTTCAAGGCAACTTCGCAAACACGAGGAAAATTATCCCACTCATGATTTAGAAATGGCAGCAGTTATTCATGCACTCAAGGAATGGAGGCATTTTCTACTTGGGAATCGATGTGAGATATATACGGATCACAAAAGCCTCAAATACATTTTTACGCAGCCAGAACTAAATTTACGGCAACGCCGCTGGTTAGAATTGGTAAAGGATTATGATGTTGGTATCCATTACCATCCAGGGAAAGCAAACGTAGTGGCCGATGCCCTGAGTCGGAACCCCAGCTCCGACGGGAACTATCTGCACAGCTTGAGGCCCGAATTCCATCAAGAATTTGTCAAGCTCAACTTGATAATGGTAGCAGAAGGCACCATATCAAACTTGGAAATACAACCACACCTTGTGGAGAAAATTAAAGAGGCTCAGTCCGGTCACCCCCAGCATTGAAGGAATTAAAAGGAAGTTGAGTATGGGCAAGGCCTCAGAATTCGTCATAGACAATGAAGGAATATTATGGTACGGAGAAAGGCTATGCGTGCCAAACATAGAAGACCTTAAACAGCAAGTTTTAACTGAAGCACACACCACTCCATATTCGATCCACCCTGGAGGAACCAAAATGTATAAGGATATTCAGGAAAGATTTTGGTGGCACGGTATGAAGAGGGACATAGCCGCTTTCATTGCATGCTGCGACTCGTGTCAACGCATAAAAGCTGAACATCAGAGACCAGCCGGACTACTGCAACCTAACAAAATACCTGAGTGGAAATGGGATGAAATAGGGATGGATTTTATTGTCGGATTACCTCGGTCACGACACGGGAATGATGCCATATGGGTCATCACTGACAGGTTGACCAAAGTAGCACACTTTATTCCAGTGAAGACAACCTACACCACTCAGAGGCTTGCCAGAATTTATCTTTCCCGCATAGTCTGTCTGCACGGTGTCCCGAAGACTATAATTTCCGACAGAGGCACTCAATTCGTCTCAAGATTTTGGGAGCAATTACAACAGGCTCTGGGAACCCAACTAGCCTTCAATACCGCATACCATCCTCAGACTGATGGACAAACAGAACGCGTAAACCAAGTTTTAGAAGACATGCTGAGAGCATGTGTCCTCACCTATGGAACCAGTTGGGAGGACAGCCTGCCATATGCCGAGTTCGCATACAACAACAGTTACCAGGCCAGCCTGCAAATGGCTCCTTTCGAAGCCCTATACGGAAGGAGATGTCGTACCCCGTTAAATTGGTCAGAGACCGGAGACAGCCGCATCTTCGGACCAGATATGCTCAGAGAAGCCGAGGAAAAAGTCAAGCTAATCAGGGACCGACTTAAGACCGCTCAAAGTCGACAGAAAAGTTATTATGATCAGAAACATCGTAGGGTCAGCTTCGAACCCGGTGAATTCGTATACTTGAGAGTATCCCCGATGAGAGGATTGCAACGGTTTAAGATTAAAGGAAAATTAGCACCAAGATTCATTGGACCATTTTGCATAGTGGCACGAAGAGGCATTGTAGCCTACCAGCTAGACTTACCCGAAGACTTGTCCGACATTCACGACGTGTTCCACGTCTCTCAATTAAGGAAGTGCGTAAGCAACCCAGAGAAACAAGTATCTCATGAGAACATTGACATACAACCAGACCTCACTTATCGAGAACGTCCCATAAGAATATTAGAGGAGTCTGAAAGGAGGACCCGACAGAAAACCATCAAGTTTTTCAAAGTCCAGTGGAGCAATCACACCGACAGTGAAGCAACCTGGGAAAGCGAGGATTTTCTTCGGACAGAGCATCCACACTTATTTAAGGATCAGCTGAAATCTCGGGGACGAGATTTTTCCTAAGGGGGTAGGTGTTGTGACACTCCAAAATTTTTACTTTGGTTTTCAGCAAAAACTTTGTGGTTTTTGAAAAGAGGCCATTTAAAAATTTCCAGAAAACCTTCCTCTTAAGAGACTTTCTTTTCTTTGGCAAGGTTTTTATTCTGGCTTCAAACTTTAGTGTTTGACCTTTTTAAACTTCTTCTCTGTTGGTTCTCTCTCAAAAAAAAATTTGGGAGTTTAATCTTTTTCTTTTAAAAAAAAAGAAACTCCATGAAATTTGGGATTTTCATATCTTGGAACCACCATGACTTGGCATTCTTGCCCATGTGGTAAAACCCCTCCAAAACCTCCCCTACAACTTGTGATCAACCTAAATTCTCTGTCCCAACTAATCCAAACTGGTTTTGGATTTTTATTCCAATTATTTTTCCCTCAATTCAATTCTGAAAATTATTTGGAGCCTGAGAGATTTTCAAAGCAAGTGCCCTATTGCATTTGAGTTTTGACCTCAAACCAATTCTCCTGGATTGTCCTTTGAACCCACAACCCAGAACCATCTTGATCCACTCCTCCTCTTTTCAAAATTTTCAAAATTCAGTCTCTGCAAGTTTGGACCAGATTTGCCAAATTTGGTGAAATTCATATCTACACTCTTCCAAAAATTCCACCAAAATTCAGGCAGCCTATTTGAGCAAGGAGAAGCCACTCCACCAAAAATCAGCTCAAGGAAAAATCACTAGAGGCCAATTTCATTTGGTAGAACACCTTGTGGGCACTGTTACTATTCAATGTTCAGAAAGTCAGTTTCAGTGTCATCTTCAGTTTCGACAGTTTTAGTCACGCGGCCACAGTGCACTTGGCACGTTGCTCGCGGCCTCGTTTGCTTGTCCGAAGCTTCACACGCGCACTTGGCGCGACCCTGGCGTCGGTGGCGCCCTGGCCCGCCTGCGCCAGCGTGTCTTGCGGCGGCCGGCTCCCCATAACGGCCGACGGGGAGGAGAACGGCGGCGCAACGCCATTCGGCACCGCCCAAATCTTCTGGTGGATCCGCGTGGCCTTCTCCATGCCAGCGCACGCATGCGGCACCGTCGCCGTGGCGCAGCACGCACGGAGAGCGCTCTCTGCCGCCGACGGGCCCGCGCCACCCCGTTCCGTCGAGCTCGACCCAAACGCCCAAACCCCGGCCAGCTTAGCGCAAAAATGGACCCGTTGAACCTCCGTGATGACGCTCGACCCCCTAACCACCCCGACCGAGCACTGCGCCACCGTAATCGCTCGCCGGAAATCTCCGTTCACGGCAACCGCCTCGGACTGCCTATATAAAGGGGTCCCGAGCTCACTCTCGTGCACGCAGCACCCCCACTACTCACCAACACCCCGCCAGGCCACTAGGGGGACCTCGAGGAGGTCTCCTTCCCCGGCTCCGGCCACCTCGCCCCGCCTCGGCCTCCAGCTCGATTCACTTCGGTGAGGCCACCTCCGGCGCCCAAACCTCGTCCGTAGCCCTCTCTTGCACCCAGTAGTCTAACCCCCACCTCAATTTAATCTTTGCAGCCCTCTCCGACGAACTCCATCCACGCCCGAACCACCGTCCGCCGGAGTTGAGACCGCCGTCGACGTGCTGCTCACCGGCGACCAACACCACCACCCACCGTTGCGGAAGGACACGGTGAGCACATTGGTAACCTCTGATCCCCATGCCTCGCCGTGGATCGCCGCCGGCGACCACAGCAGCTCTCGGGCGCCGACGAGCCTCGTCCCTCCCATTTGAAATTTAAACATGACAAGTGGGACCCGCTGTCAGCCTCTCTGTCCTTTCTAAACGAAGCGTTATCTGAAAACGCCTTCTGCCAAATACGTTTTCTCTTCGGGCTGGCGTAATCGCTACCGAAGCGTTTTCTGCTTTTATAAACTAGCCCCTGGAAATCTTCTGTTTCATTACAGATAAGTCCCTGGACAAAAACCCTTATAACTTTTAATCAGAAAATATTTTTGATTGATTCTTTTTCTGTTCTCTTTAAAATTTTGTCTAGTTTTTTATCAGATTTATTTGAAAAATATTTGGTTTACCTTCTGTGCTCTCCTTGGTATTTATGTTAGCGCATATATCTTCTTTAAACGTAGATACCGAAGGAGGTGACGGAGTCGCGAACTTCACCGAGCTAGGCTCCGACTACTCTGAACCAGGCAAGCATGTTTGAACTTTTGATATGATGAGTGTCTTGGCATGTTTTGCATTTAGTTAGTTTCATGGCATGCCGGTGAGTATACCGATGAACGTTATTTTATGTGATAATGAGGTAAGTGAGTTCGATGATCCATACATGGATGAATGTGAATATGAATGGCCATGTGTTGGCATGAGGATGGGTACGACGGCAGTGTTGTAGCATGCCAGTCTTACGCCAGACTATGTGACTTCAGTGTCAAACCATATCGGTCCAGTACCTATCATTTCCTTCCTTGTACTACCACATGTTTTCCGCAAGGAATATGGTTTAGTAAGTTCCAAACCTCTTTCATGGTACACACCAAAGAGGAGAGGCCGTGATGATGGTTCCATGGCCCTGGATTAAAGCCAGTCATCCGGTCAGGGGGCATGGGTGTTTCCGGTTGGGACCGAGAGGGGGGCACCCCTTAGAGCGCGCGTATATAAATTTGATCCCATGCTATTCGAGATTGTGATCTCCCCGTCTCAAAAGTTTTTCTTGGACGATGACTAGGGTGATTCCTAGCATCGAGAGGTAGGATGGGTGTGTACCGGTTAGCTGTGTTTTCTTCTGAAATACTGTAAACGGAACTAGTCCTTCGTGACTACGGAAATCCGTTGACTGTGGGAAAAATTTTGTACAAACTCTGCAGAGTCATATATTCCTCCAAATCATCTCTTCCATGTCAAGTTTCGTTCCTTCTTATCCTAATCAATTGTCAGCTTTGATGACAGAGACTCCGGTGAACCGCATGAGTGCTAAGTCCGGTTAAATGATCACTCCTGTGGATGGACTAACCCGTTTGTTTTCATGAATTGAATGTTTATTATGAGTATTATTTACTTGTGAATAAAAGCCCTTTATGTGATGTCGCTCAGACGTCCGACTGTGGCATTTCTTTTTAAAGCCCTTTATGTGATGTCGCTCAGACGTCCGACTGTGGCATTTCTTTTTAAAGCCCTTTATGTGATGTCGCTCAGACGTCCGACTGTGGCATTTCTTTTTAAAGCCCTTTCTGCGATGTCGCTCAGACGTCCGACTGTGGCATTTCTTTTAAAGCCCTTTCTGCGATGTCGCTCAGACGTCCGACTGTGGCATTTCTTTTAAAGCCCTTTATGTGATGTCGCTCAGACGTCCGACTGTGGCATTTCTCTTTAAAGCCCTTTCTGCGATGTCGCTCAGACGTCCGACCGTGGCATTTCTTTTAAAAGCCCTTTATGTGGTGTCGCTAAGATGCCCGACTGTGGCATCATTTTCCTTATTTTTATTTGTTCACCTTTCGAGGCGTCGCTTCAGACACCCGATCGGTCCTTATTTATGTTTTGTGGAATTTCAGGCGGACTACCGCCGTTTTCCCTTTTTACTTACCCGTTATGCCAGTTTTATTTATTGTGCATTAAGGAATTAATCATGTTGCATCCATGCATGCATTTGTTATATCTTACGTCCGAACTGTCTTGCGAGTACTTTCAAAGTACTCACTGGCTTGTTGATTTGGCCAGATGCTGACGAAGGCGATCTCATGGATGAAGAGTTCGATAGCGAGCCCGACACTTAGAGGAGTCCCAGTCAGTCTTGTGCGACCCTGGTTTTGGCCACAGTTTTATATCCGCTTCCGCTACCAAATAAATTCATCGAGCCTCTCCTCGACGCTCGATGAGATGACAGACGTAGAGTCTTGTCTTTCTCTCCCCGCTGTGTTTTTCCACCACCAGCCTATCCTTGAGTCAGTAGTATGTCTCCACACCACTGTGTTCTGTCCGCCATTATGTATGATTATTTGCGTGCTTGTAATAATTTGGTTGAGCAACCGTAGTTCGACCCTGTAATATATTTTATGCTACTGGCTTATTGTATCAAGAATTTGTCTGCCAGTGTGGAGAATTTCTCTCATACTGGACTTAAAAGATTGGCTTTTCAATAAATATTTTTATTGGAAAACAGGTCGTGACAGCGTCGGCGGCGGCGGGGTTCCCGGTGGTGGCGGCGAGCTTGGGCGGCAGCAGTGGCTCCAGCGACGGCGGCTGCGGGTTCAGCGGCAGGCTGGGACGGGGTGAGGCGGCGGGGTGGGGCGGTATTTAAGGAGGTGTGGGTGGTGGCTTGGGGGAGGGGTCAAGGCAGCGGAGGAGGAGTCCGGCTCGGACTCCGTCCGACTTGGCGGCGGCGATCTCCTGGAAGGAGATGGCGGCGTGGGGAGGCGGGCCGGCTCGGTTGGGCCTCGGCCCAGTCGGGCGCGCGCGAGTTTTTTTTAAAACAATTTCGCCGAACAGAAAATAAATCCTAAAAAAATAAATAAATATCTAAAAATGCCAAAACAAATTTTCACCGTCTAAATAAAATATTTAGAACGAGATGAACATTTTCTTGGCCCTAAAATGCAGTTTTGAAAACGTGCATTTTTTCCTAAATTCAAATAAAATAGCGAAAACTCCAAAATAAATCTTATTTGATTTTTTTATTAAATCCTCAATATTTCTTTATTTTTTGGAAAGTCATTTTATTCCCTCTCTCATATTTTTATAATAGAAATAATTGAAGATAAAATAAATGAAATCAAATGATCCTATTTTTCAAAATTTGAGAAAAACTCAAATATGAAAATAACGAAATCCCCAACTCTCTCTGAGGGTCCTTGAGTTGCATTGAATTTCTAGGATCAACCCAAAAGCAATGAAAATATGATATGCAATGATGATCTAGTGTATAACATTCCAAATTGAAAATTTGGGATGTTACACCCACGTGTCAACCTTTCATTGGTGATTCTTGTCCAATGGATGGTTGACATCTGTCCCAACCTGAGCCGACACATGGATTGCCGGCGAATGAGAATTTTACACGTGGAAAATCACCATTGGTCCGGGCTGTTAACGGGTTATCGGATCCAAACCGGAACCCGATAGCTTAACAGGGACACGTTACGGTGGATGCCACATGTTGGTTACACTTGATCAAAGCACTTCTATGATGCGTGATTTATCATCATGGAAGTAGACACTTCTGTGATGATAATTTTGGTAATGTCATGGAACACTTCTATGATAGCACAGGTATGACTATCTTGATTCTGTCATAAAACCATCATGGATGTACATGCATGACAGAAAACGTGACCCACTGTGACAAACACGTATCATCACGGAAGTGTATATTTTTTAGAGGAAAGCTCATCAAAGATGAGCTTTCACATTGCTAAACCTAGAAATGAGGTGGAGGAGGTTTATTTATAGTCTAATGGGTGAAGGGGTAAGTTAGGTGGGAATACAAGGCCCAAGACACGTCATGCACGCAGGCAGGGCCGGATGATACGGCTTCACGATGGGGCCTGATGTCGTCTTTCCATGATGTAGCCGGATTATTCAAAAGAGGGCCCGGATGATCCGGTTGATGCCTGAATGATTCAGATGGGGGCCCGTATGTCCGGCCTGGATCCGGCCACCACTCCATCTTCTTCGGCTTTCTTCTGGCTTCTCTTCCACGCTTATCTCACGGATGGTATACGCGTACACATGTGCTCGCACTCATCCTTGTCGATGGTGAAGCTCCCGTAATACCTAAGAATGCACACGAGAGGAGTGTCAAGTAGTATACCAGCCTTGAAGGGGTCAAGTGAGCACGTGAAAAGGAGATGATTCACCTTTGTGTATGCGAAGTAGATGTTGCACGTGTAACTTGCAAAACAAACTCTTCACATGGTCATGTCCATAGGATGCTCCGCATCATCCCCTCCCCCTTGTAAAGATCTGACCTTGGATTGAAAGCCAAATCACCATGGGAAAGAGATGGTGATGCCATGTAGAAGTGGATGATCATACTCGCCATCTTGAAGCTCGAAATAAGCACTCTCCATTGTCGCACCTTCTTGGGATCCCTTCAAAAGGAGCAAGGAAAAGAAATAGTTAGAAAAACAAATTGGTTAGCATTAGTGCAAAATCAAGCATTCAAGTGGTGATTCACCCAACAAGTGTTTTCATCTAGCATAGCATATGGTGCGACAAAGGATTGTGGCATGTCTTGTAAGCATATGGATTGAGCATAATGGAATGCATCATGGAAACAAGCATGCAAATGGGAGGTAGAGATGCTAATATGTGTGGCAAGTGAAAAAATATCTACCTCAAGTTCATAATAAGCATACATCAAGCACTCGATAAATGGTCTATGTTAAGAATATGAATCATCCACAACACCAAATAAATGAAGTGTCTAAACACATGGGTCAAGTTCAAGAAAATCCAAGGATAACATGCATAGGGTATAGTGAAGATAGTGTGGCACTCAACACAATAGAAAGAGCAATTGTTCATCATGTGAGAGACAATCAAGACAAGCATGTAGTGATCAATGGGGCATGGCATATGTGAATTGACGACATTGTTGCAATCAAGCATATGATAGGAGCAAGTAATCCAGGAATTGGATGCAGCACACAAGGTATATATGTCACGAGGCATGGCAATGTGGCAATGAGAAGTGGAAGAAAGATCTCTAGCATGTGTGCAATATGTCATGGTGCAAGCAACACATGAAGTAGGATCCACAATATTCATGCCCTTGGTTTGGGGGTTCTCAAAAGAGAAAGATACCTTGAAAGCATGTCCTTGTGCGTCCTTCACAATGCCAAAGCATAAGCAAGTGTGATATAGAAGCATCATGATAGAAGGTGGTTCGCTCTCAAGAGCTCGGGTGGTCAACTCACGTGAAGTGGAGGTTAACACGAAGTCGAAGTATACTACACATACTGTCGGGGAAACTGATCCACGAACACCTATGGGACCGGCGGACCGAGCCCCTTTCGGTTCGGCGGGGGGCGGAGATCGCACGAAGAGCGGATCGAGGCGAAGCACACGAGCAGTTTACCCAGCTTCGGAGCTCTCCGGAGAGATAACACTCCTACTGCTGCATGTCTGAGTGTATTGAGTTCTTGCTCGGGAGCGCGGAGTGCTACAGTACACACTAGCTGCTAGCGAGACCGAGCGTGAGTGTTTTTCTGCCTTCGAAAACCCCCTCTCTATGTTGCGCATGGGCCTCCTTTTATATGCTAAAGGGGTCTCCGACAGGTGGCAACGTAGACAAGGGTAAAAATGGAAAAGGAATTGCGGTTGGTACAACTACCTGTACAGTGTATCATACCTAACCCTGACGGCAGGGGACAAAGGCATTAAATGCCCATCTACGTCGCCCAAATAGTGCAAATAGGGACCGTCAGGGACGCCACCGCTTGCCATGATGGCAATCTTGTCAGCGTCGCTTGGCACCGCGCACCGCTGGCCGCACAGCCTCTTGCCACGCGCGCCTGGAAAGGTCCTAGGGCGACACGTTGGTGGATGTGCTGGAGCGCGGGTACAGAGTGGTAGTTTGCCGCGGCAAGTGCCTTGCCGTGGTCGTTGTCTTGTCGCGTCCGGAAGCTTGTCTCTCACCGGGCCTCGCCGGGACGCGTGGCGCGTCGCGGCAAGTTCCTTGAGATGCCTTGGTTGGCCTTCCCGGCAAGCTCCTCTTGCCGGGGCCTTGTCTCCTTGGCTTGAATACTTTGTTCTTGAATGGCTCCAAAGGAACCACGGAGGACCTTGGCGGTCACCCGGCAAGCCTTGCCGCGGGGTGCTGCAACTGCCCGTGCACAAGTTTGGGATACTAGGGTACCCCTACTCTAGTACACCGACAGGAGCCCCTGGGCCTGGGCCACACACGGTGCCGAGCGCTGTTGGGCCAGGCCCAAAACAGGGCACGGGCACGCGCGGCCTGGGTTACGCCGTATCTCACTCTGTATCCACCGCGCCCTCCTCGACCGGCACGCGTCGAATGCGGCTTCGTAGGAGAGATCGTGGGTGGTTTCTTTATTCGGAAAGATGGAACATCTGCCCCCTCCCTCTTTATAAGCAGGGGAAACAGGGGCAGTTCGCCCATCTCGCCGGTTGCTATTCCAATCTCAAAAACCTCCGCCGCTCCCCCCTTCTTCCCAAAGCTGAAAGAGAGCAGCGCTCCGCCCCCCATCGCCACCGGCACCACCAACGCTGTCGATCTCTCTCACCACCTCCGCCATGGCTCCGAAATCCGGGAAGGTTGTGAAGTCGGCCGAGGCGCAGCGGCTCGCGGCGGTGCGAAAGGAGCGGGCAACCTTCCCCCATCAGCTCGCCGCGAAGGAGCTGAGGGAGTATTACTACCTCTTCTGGTCGACGGAGACGCGAGCGCATCCGCGCACGAAGGTACTCTCAGCTGCCGCTTCGAAACTGCCTTCGAATGGATATCCCTTCTTCGCGTTGTTCTTCTACTGCGGGCTCTGCCCGCCTTTCTCTGAGTTTTTCTGTGACATTATGAACACCTACGGGTTCCGCCTCCATGACTTCACCCCCAACGCCGTTCTGACCATGGCAGTTTTCGCACATCTCTGCGAAAACTTTGTTGGAGTCTATCCAAATGTAGCTCTTTTTTTCGCCACTTCTTTATGCCCCGAGTTGAGAGAGGGGAGCCTTTATCTGGCGGAATCGCCTGGATCTCGAGAACTGGCAAGAAGGAAGCTTATCTGGAGGGAGAGCTCCGCAGCAAGTGGGATGAATGGAGAGCAGACTGGTGCTGGATTGTCGAGGAGAACCCGCAGCCATTTACCGCCCAGCGCCAAGCCCCAGTAGCGCGCGGCAACGATTGGAGCAACGTGGCCCCGGAAGACGATAGGCTGAAGATTGCCGTCACCCGGATCCTACGCCTCAGGCTTGCCGGGCTCACTGTAGGCGCCGTTGGCACAGATTTTCTTCGCTGCCGCATCGCCCCCCTACAGGAGAGGAGGAGACCCGCCTGGGAGTTCCAGAATGCGGCGGATATCATGAGGCTGCGCCCGGGCCTCAACTTCAACTTCACTATCCTGGAACTGGACGTGATGCTCCTGGAACTGTTCAAGCACGATCCTCAACATCCCGAAGTGTTCAGGTTGCCGAGGGGTGCCGTTCCGCTGTGCAACAACTCCTCGCTCGACCGCATCCGTGCAATGATGCCGCTGTGCGATTCGCATGGAATTGTCCCAACTTGGCAAGAGCCTGCAGACGACGTCGTGCAGGAGTTCTTTGACGGCTTGGTAGAAGTGTCGGTCCGCTCCGATGAACAGAAGAGCCTTACTCGCGACACCACCGATGCGGAGATGCAGCGCATCGCCACTAGGCTGGAAGAGGCAGCGGCAGCCGCTGCCGCGGGCGAGTTTGGATTCACCGTGGAGGAGGCAGAGGCAGCAGAGGCGGCAAGCCTTGCCGAGCGAGAGGAGCTTACTGGCGAGGGAGAGCTTGTCGGGCCTGAAGCTGAGTCGAGCGAGCCCGCCGAGGGCGCGAGCGACTCGTTGAAGATCGACTCCTCCTCTTTCTCACCTTCAGACAGCTCGCCGCAAGCGGAGCCCCCAGCTCCACCAAGAAGACGTCTCCGCAAGGCCGGGGACGTAGCGGGGCGGCAGATGGGTCAACAGCCGCTGCGCCGCGCGACGCGCTCCACCGTGGCAAGCACTGTTGCCGCGGGAGCACCTCACGCCGCTGCAGCAACTGGAGCGGGGCCCTCCCGGACCACCGCTTCTGCTCCCGCCAAGCGGCTAAGGGAACCTACTCCTCCGCCTTGTCGCGCCGAAGGTGGGCCGGACTTCGACCTCTCCGCGCTCAGCTCCGACGAGGAAGAGGAAGAGTAAGATTCTTTGCTGTACTTGTAGTTCTTCAATTCTTGTTGTTTTGTCTTGTATCTGATTTGCTTTACTCCGAACCCATTCCTTTTCAGGACTCTGGCCCAGAGAGCGGCGAAGAGAGCCAAGGTCCCGGTGATTGTCATCGAGGACGAACCCACCGCGACAGCAGGGGGTGTGTTCGAGACCACCTTGCCGGACCCGGCAACTATTCCCCAAAGCAGCCCCCAGCGCAGCCCCAGCGTAAGTATATGGTTTACTTCCTGCTATTAGGCACGCATGGGTGCTCTTTCTTTGCTGACATCCGACTATTTGTTTGCGTAGGAGCAGAGCAGTCTCACCAGGAGTGCCCGGAAGCCGCTCCCGACATGCCATCTGCTTCGACTACACCGCCAAGGGAGGATTCCCCGGCAAGGGAGCGTTCTTCGGCAAGGGAGAATTTTCCGGTAAGGGAGAAGTCTCCGGCAAGGGACAGCACCAGCGACCCCCCGGTGGCGGAGACCACGACTGTAGATCCCAGTACAGGTAATGCTCTTGCTTGAAAACTTCCCTTGGGTTCTTCTTCTTCTGATTTTCTTTTTGAATATTTGCTTGACTTTTCTTCCTTTTCCGGTCGTCAGGTCCATCTGCCACGGAGCCGATGGAAACCGAGGTCGCCGGCGAGGAGAACGCGCGCGGCAATACCGATGACGCCGCTGTCACCGAAGAAGAAGCCGGCGCTGATGATCCCGCCGGCGGAGAGGCCGCCAAAGCTGCCACCATAAAAGCTGGCGAGGGGTCCGGCGATCGCACTGACGGCCCCGAGGCCGCAGGAGCGTTAGGCGCTACGCCGACCGCCGATCCCTCCGCCGCTGCTGCAGCGTCAGGATCCGAAGAGCCCCAGCCCGGCGCCTATTTGAAGGCCGGCGATGGCGTCTTCATCAAGCTCCCCTGGGCGTCGAGCTCCAGGGCGCCGATCGAAGGAGAAATCTTTGATGAAGAGTTGCTCGCCTCCGTTGGGCTGACGCTGGTCGACGCGCCGAGCAGCAGCAGCAGCGAGCCTGAGGAGGAGCAGCTGCTGTGGAAGCTCTTGTCGCTCTACCGCGCACGACAGGCCAAGCTGGTATCCCGAGAAGCGCTTGTCGCGAAGGCGGGAGTGGACATCGAGAAGCGCGCGGAGGAGCTCCGGGGCCTCAACCAGGAAGCTCTCCGGTCCCTGGCAGAGGAAGGGGAGCAACTCACCGAGGAGCGTAAAGCCTTCCTCCTCGAGAAGGCTGAAGTTGAAGAGCAACAGCGGCTTGCTGCCGAGAAGCTGTCTGCGCAGGAAGGCGAGTTGGCGCAGCGGAAGGTTAACCTTGACAGCCACGAGGAGGAGCTTGCCGTGCGTGAGCAAACATTTGGCGGGGCTCTCAAGGAAGCAGAGGATGCTGCCGCAGCTGCTGAGGCCGCCAAGAAGGAGCTGGAGACGAAGGTGGCGCAGCTGGAGGCTGATCTCAAGGTGAGCGGCGAGGAGCTTGCTGCGCTCAAGCGTGAGCGCGAGAAGGACGCCTACACCCTTGGCGAGTTGCAGGGTCGTCTCGCCGAGAGGAGCAAGGAGCTTAGCGCCGCCAAGGACTCCAACGCAGATCTTGAGTTGAAGCTGACTACTTTGACCAAGACGCTGGACGGCGCCAGGGAGCAGGAGGTGGCCTTGAAGGAGAAGATCAAGGCCGACGAGGCGCTGCTGGCGAGTGCTGCTGTCGCCCAGAACACTTTTAGGGAGAATGTGGAGCACTGGACCGAGGGTCTCGTGGATGTTGCCGCAGCCATCGACAGGGAGCTGGCGCAGCTGGGGATGGAGGATCTCGGGTATTCCTCCGATGAGCACCTTCAACCCAACGCCAAGCTCAGCTTGTTCTTCAAAGGCGTGGCGACGGCCCTCCAGCGACTCCGGGAGAAGATCCCAAAGCAGCTGGCCGACGAGTCGCGCAACATCTGCGCGGGAGCTCTTCAAAAGGTGCTGGTGAAGGTGGCCTTCCGCAACCCAGGCCTCAACCTCACCAACGTCCTCAGGACCTTGCCGCCGGATGCTGATCTGGAAGCGCTCAAGACCCTTGTCGCACCCATTGTGGACAAGGTGAGCGGGATCAAGAGGGTTGAGGGCGATCGCGTAGATTAGGCCGCCCGTTTTCTCTTTTTCTTGTCGCTGCTGGTCATGTTATGAGAACAATCTGTTAGAGCTGCGACAAGCTATCTTGTAATATGACTCTATTTCGGGTAGCGATTGCTATGTTATTTCCTTTACTTGATTCCTTCCTTTGTATGTTTTTGCCCTACGCTTTTAGGGAACTTGTCGGTGCAGGCACCTTAGCCGCGAGCGCTGAGTGCGGGACGTCAGCAGCCTGCTGGCGGTGCCGCTACCGACAAGAAACCTTGTCGCAACTAGTCGTAGCTCACTTAAGTTGTTGAGCGAACTCGAAACAAAGTAAGGGCGCAACTAGCTATGAGTTGGTTCCTCCGCGCACAGGTTTTCCATACAAAACACGGTCGTTCGAGGAAGATAACTTAAAATTTTAAAACTGATTGCTCAAACTTTAGCAACTTAGCTTTTCTGTCGTTTGCTTCCCGGTAAGGCGAAACTTCTTCGAACGACACTTGGTCCACACCATTATCTTCTCCTTTCCCCCCGGCAAACTTGTGGGCGAGGGAACCTTCCTTTCTTTGAGAAAGAGAAAGAAGAGAAAATAAAGATATGGAGCCTTACGGCTCGTTATTGCTTACCGGGGGTAGGCGCTGCACAAAGTGTCAGATAACGCATGCAAAAAAAGCATGAAATTGACAAGATGTGCGGAGCACATGAGCTTTACTTATGCACGGGGTCTGCGCCCGGCTTCGTACAAAGGATTACATGCAACATCGGCAAGACTTGTACAAAAGGTGGTTGCCGAAACAGGTTCCGGCAACCGCGCCTTACGGGTAAAACTTACGAAGATGCTCAATGTTCCAGGAGTTGCTCACCGGAATGCCATCTTCGGTCTCAAGGCGGACAGCGCCAGGCCTAGTGACTCGTTTCACCCGGTAAGGGCCTTCCCACTTTGGCGTCAACTTGTTGGAATTCTTGGCGGACTGAACGCGCCGAAGAACAAGGTCGCCTTCCTCGATACTTCTGGCATTAACTTTGCGGCTATGGTAGCGGCGCAAAGCTTGCTGGTATCGAGCAGCTCGTACAGCGGCCTGAAGACGGTCCTCCTCAAGGAGCAGCGCGTCATCTTGTCGCAACTGCTCTTGCTCAAGCTCATCATAAGCGAGCACTCGAGGTGACCCATATACGAGTTCCGTGGGGAGAACTGCCTCTGCTCCATAGACTAGAGCGAAAGGTGTCTGGCCAGTGGCTCGATTTGGCGTCGTCCTGATCGACCAAAGAACCACCGGCAGCTCCTCAATCCAGTTCTTTCCGCACTTGTGCAGCCTGTCGAAAGTCCTGGTCTTGAGCCCGCGCAGCACTTCAGCATTCGCCCTCTCCGCTTGACCGTTACTTCTCGGATGAGCAACAGAAGCAAAGAAGACCTTGGCGCCAAGATCTTGGACGTACTGCATGAAGGTGCGGCTCGTGAATTGCATGCCATTGTCGGTGATGATCCTGTTAGGGATCCCAAAGCGGCAAACAATCGACCTGAAGAACTTGACTGCTGACTGTGCTGTCACCTTCCTCACTGCTTCCACTTCTGGCCACTTTGTGAACTTGTCGATTGCAACATACAAGTAATCAAAGCCCCCAACAGCTCGGGGAAAGGGGCCGAGGATGTCGAGCCCCCAGACCGAAAATGGCCAGGATAAAGGGATCGTCTGGAGAGCTTGAGTTGGCTGGTGTATCTGCTTGGAATGGAACTGGCATGCTTCACACTTGGTTACTTGTGCATTTGCATCCTGGAGGGCTGTCGGCCAAAAGAAACCTTGCCGGAATGCTTTGCCGGCAAGTGCTCTTGCGCCAATGTGGTGACCACATATGCCTCCATGTATCTCTGCCAACAGCTTTTGTCCGTCTTCCCGATGAATACACTTCAATTTCACGCCGTTGAGTCTTCTTCTGTACAGTGTGTTGTCGACAAACTGGTACATACTTGACTGCCGGGCTACTCTTTCCGCTTCTTCTTGCTCTTCGGGAAGTTCTCCTGTCTGATGGAAACGGACAATCTGTTGTGCCCATGCTGGAGCTTGCGGCTCGACAACAAGGACTAAAGGCACATCTGATGTTGCGGGAACATCCGCTTCTACGGCGAGAACCTGCGGCTCAGCCGGAGCTTGACGTTCCCCGGCAAGCTTGCCGGAGCAAAACTTGTCGGGAGCATCTGCTTCAACGGAACAAACCCTAGGGCTTGCCGGAGCAGACTGTTCCTCAGCACCCTTGGTGTTGATCTTGAGGACCTTGGCGGCGGCTTCGGGGAGCTTTGCCGGGAAATAGTCACCAGAAATCAACTTCCTCTTCTTGCTCTGTCCAGTTGATGGCGTTACAGACGGTTGAGTCAGTTTGAGCACAAAGATCCCTGGTTTCCTAGGTAACTTAAGTGCGGCGCACTTCGACAGGCCATCAGCAATGTCGTTCTGAGCTCTTGGAACATGTTCCATCTGTAGGCCGTCAAAGTGCTCTTTTAGCTTTCTCACTTCATCAACGTAAGCTTCCATCAACGGACTCTGATAATTCTTGTTCACTTGGTGGATGACAAGCTGTGAGTCACCCCTGACAATGAGCTTCTTGATCCCAAGGTCTACTGCGATCTTGAGACCGGCAACCAAACCTTCATACTCTGCGGTATTGTTCGTTGCTTGCTCCTTGGGAAAGTGCATCTGGACTACGTACTTGAGGTGCTCTCCGGTGGGTGCAACAAGTAGCACGCCCGCACCGGCGCCTTGCAGCGAGAAGGCACCATCAAAGTACATCAGCCACTCTTTGCTTGCTTCCTTGACGGGGATGCTCGTTTCTGGAATTTCTTCATCTTGTGTTGGCGTTCATTCTGCTATGAACTCCGCCAATGCTCTGCTTTGGATAGTTGAAGTGCTCTCAAACTTGAGGCCAAAGCTTGACAGTTCTAGTGCCCACTCGACAATCCTGCCTGTTGCTTCTGGATTTTGCAGTATCCTCTTCAGCGGAAAACGAGTGACGAGTGTGATCTCATGTGCTTGGAAGTAATGGCGCAGCTTTCTCGAGGCCATGAGAAGGCCGAAAAGCAATTTCTGCACACCAGAGTACCTTGACCTAGCCCCCTGCAGAAGGGAACTGACAAAGTAAACTGGGCGCTGCACCATTCTTTTCTGCATCTTCTCACGCGCCGGTGAAGTCCCCTGCTTGTCGCTGGATGCATCTGCCGTGGTTGCTGGCTCATCATCCGCCTCCCTCTCTGCTACTAACGCAGCACTAACCACTTGATTGGTTGCCGCTATATATAGCAGCAACTTCTCTTGTGGCTTAGGTGCGACAAGTGTTGGAGTGGAGGACAGGTATCTCTTTAAGTCCTGCAGTGCAGCCTCCGCTTCAGGAGTCCATTTCATTGGACCTGCCTTTTTCAATATTTTGAAAAATGGCAGGGCGCGCTCAGCAGACCTAGAGATAAACCTGCTGAGAGCATCTACGCAACCGGCAAGTCTTCGTACATCCTTGACGCGCTTTGGTGCTTCAATCTGCTCAATGGCCTTGATCTTGTCGGGATTGGCTTCAATTCCCCGCTGAGACACGAAGAACCCGAGAAGCTTGCCGGAGGGGACTCCAAACACACACTTCTCGGGGTTAAGATTGAGGTTGATCTTGCGCAGATTTGCAAAGGTTTCATCTAAATCTTGAACCAGAGTCGCCTTGTCCCTGCTCTTGACCACTATGTCATCCATGTAGGCTTCCACATTTCTATGTATTTGCGGCTCAAAAGCGTCATGGACTACCCTTGCAAATGTTGAACCAGCATTCTTTAAACCGAAAGGCATCCGTACGAAACAGTATGTGCCACATGGGGTGATGAATGTGGTCTTCTCCTCATCCTCTTCTGCCATGAAGATCTGATGGTATCCTGAGTATGCATCAAGAAATGAAAGTAAGTCACATCCGGCCGTGGAGTCAACAATCTGGTCGATGCGCGGCAAGGGAAATGGGTCTTTGGGACAAGCTTTATTGACATCGGTAAAGTCGATACAAAGCCTCCATTTCCCATTTGCCTTGCGCACGACTACAGGGTTGGCCAACCACGTTGGATGGAGCACTCCTCTAACAAGGCCTGCTGCTTCCAATTTCTTGATTTCTTCTGCGATGAATTCTTGGCGCTCCACTGCCTGCTTCCTGACTTTCTGCTTGACGGGCCGCGCATGAGGACAGACGGCAAGATGGTGCTCGATTACTTTCCTGGGAACACCGGGGATGTCAGACGGTTGCCACGCAAATACGTCGACATTCGCCCGCAGGAAAGCAACGAGCGTGCTTTCCTATTTAGGGTCGAGAGTGGCACTGATGGTAAAGGTACCACCAGTGCCATCCTCCTTGGTGGACACCTTCTTGGTCTCTGGTGGAGTGGCCATTGTCTTCTTACACTTGCCAGTGGAGCTCGATGGTGCATCCTCGACGGTAGCGCAGCACTCCGAAGAGGTGCGCTTGCCGGAGTGGGCATCAGAACTCTTGCCGGACTTGGTCTTCTTCTTCGCCCCGGGAGCTTCAACGGCAAGTGACTTGCGATCTGTTGCGGCTGCTGCTTCCTGGTAGATCTTGTCGGTGCAGATAAGAGCATCCTTCTTGTTGCCAGGGATAGAGATGACACTTATCGGGCCTGGCATCTTCAGCATGCTGTATGCATAGTGAGAGGCTGCCATGAATTTGGCGAGTGCTGGACGGCCGAGTATCCCATTGTAAGGCAATGGAAAGTCAGCAACGTCAAAAGTGACCCTCTCAGTCCTGAAGTTCAACTCGCTGCCAAATGTCACCGGCAACGTGATCTTTCCCTTCGGCTTGCTCCTTCCCGGATTGATTCCTTGGAATGTGTCGGTCTCTTCGAGCTCGCCATCAAGGATCTGGAGTTTCTGGAGTACTGCGGAGGAGATCAGGTTCAAGCCGGCCCCGCCGTCAACTAGCATCTTAGTGACCTTGAGGTTGCGGATAGTTGGTAAAACCAACATCGGCAAGCACCCGACCGCAGTTATGCGATCAGGGTGGTCCTCAATATCAAAGATGATAGGCGTGCTGGACCATTTCAGAGGCTTGCGTGACTCGACGGGTGGTTCTGCCGCATTGACTTCCCGCACCCACTGCTTGAGCTGGCGGTATGAAGTATGCAGAGAAGCACCGCCGTCAATGCACAGGACCTCTGTGGCTTTCTGGAACTCCTGCTCATCGGTCTCGTCATCATCCATATCTTCATCGTCGTCGTCATCTTCATCCTTGTCGCGGCCGCGGGGAGGTCTATCTCCTTGCCGCTGCTTGGCCTTGCCGCGGCGTCCTCCTCGGCCGGGGCGTTTCTTGCCGGCTCCTCCATCACCTTCCTGGGCCTTCTCCTTGTCGCGTCGCTCGTATTCAGCCTTTTGCTGCTCGACAAGCTGCTCGACCTTCTTGCAGCTCTGGAGGTCATGGCCCTTGGTGCGGTGGCTCTTGCAGTACTGCTTGTTGGTGTCGTCCTGCTTGTCGGCGACTGCCACAGCCTGGTAGTTGGTGCCTGCGGCAATCTCCTCGCTGGAGCTACCAGCTTTGGCTTTCTTGGCGCCACCTCCGTTGCCGGACTGCTTAACGACTAGCACATCTTTGCCTTTCTTCTTCCTGTTGTTCCGCCGCCGGTTTTTCTTTGCCGGGGCAGCCTCCTCACTATCAGATCCTCCTGCTTCTGTATTCTCTCCGGGGAGTTTCCTCCCTTCCTCAGCACGTGCACACTTGTCAGCCAGGGCATATAGCTCACTGACGTCTCTGATCTTGCACATCGCCATCTCCTCCCGCATCCTGCGGTTTCGCATGTTCTGATGGAACGCGCTGATTACCGCGGCAGGGTGGAATCTAGGATGTTGTGCTGTACGCGGCTGAATCTCTGAATGTACTTGCGCAGGGGCTCTCCTTTCTTCTGGGCGAGCAGATGAAGGTCGCTTTCTTGGCCATGAGGCTTGTGGCCGCCTGTAAAGGCGCCGACAAACTAATGGCATAGGTCTGCCCAGGAGGATATGGAGTTGTCTGGCAAGTGCATGAGCCAGGATCTGACATTGGGCTTGAGCACCAACGGGAAGTAGTTGGCCAGGATCTTGTCGTCCCGCCCCCCGGCAGCTTGCACCGTGATGGTGTAGATGCTGAGGAACTCCGACGGATGCGACTTGCCGTCGTACTTCTCTGGTACGTCTAGCTTGAAATTCTTCGTGCTGGGCCACTGGACTTGCCGCAGCTCACGAGTGAACGCACGGTAACCTACCGCGTACGGCAAGTCGCCTGGTTCCCCTAGTGCATGCATGTCGACAGAGGGCCCAGTGCGCTGGTCCGATTGACGCCGCGCTTCTCTTCGACGCTCGATGCGAGTACGAGCGTCTTCTTGCTGTCGTTCGTGAAGAACTTGGTGTTGATCGCGACGAGCTCGTGGATCTGATGATGCGGTGGAGTCGCTGTCGAGGTGGATCCGGCGAGTCGGCGATCTTGGCCTTCAGGGTGGAGAGTGCATGGTGGTTGCACCCCCACAGGTTTCGTCGCCACCGGCTCGTGCCTGGTAGTCCAGCCGCGGCAGCGATGTACTCGGCTGCCGCGGAGTGTCGCTGTTGGCGAAGCCGATGAGACTCTGAATGGTGGCCCTCCATTCATCGATCTTGTCTGCCTTTGGAGGGTAATCCAGGAGCAGTTGAGCTCGCGCCAAAGCTTCTGCTGGAGTGGTGGGCGGCAGTGGCGAACGGCGTGAGGAGCGGGATATGCTCGGACTTCTAACTATGTTAGAAGGAGCAGTATCCCGTCCAGGCGACCGTGTCTCGCTCGTGCCAGCATGTTGGCGTGCATGCTGGTCTTGAGCACCCCGAGATCCACCAGCTCGATCTTGGTCCAACGAACGTATGGCACTGTGAATACCATGACACTCTCGGTCCTGCGCCTCCTGAGATGGGCGCGGTGCATGTACGGACACCGAGGTCTGCGCAGCCTTGTCCTTGGACCTGGAAGCACCGTGAGCTCCCTCGTCGATGCCCGTTCTTCCGTCGGCGTCTACCCCACCACCCATTTGCTCCGGTGGTGGTGGGATCGACGTGGACGGAACAGCTGCCGCCGAAGCCTTCTTCTTCGGTGGCATGTCGATGAAGAAGATGAAGATCTAGCTCATGTGAACGTCGGATCAGGTTCACACAACCTCGATTCCCCCTACCTGGCGCGCCAAAGATGTCGGGGAAACTGATCCACGAACACCTATGGGACCGGCGGACCGAGCCCCTTTCGGTTCGGCGGGGGGCGGAGATCGCACGAAGAGCGGATCGAGGCGAAGCACACGAGCAGTTTACCCAGCTTCAGAGCTCTCCGGAGAGATAACACTCCTACTGCTGCATGTCTGAGTGTATTGAGTTCTTGCTCGGGAGCGCGGAGTGCTACAGTACACACTAGCTGCTAGCGAGACCGAGCGTGAGTGTTTTTCTGCCTTCGAAAACCCCCTCTCTACGTTGCGCATGGGCCTCCTTTTATATGCTAAAGGGGTCTCCGACAGGTGGCAACATAGACAAGGGTAAAAATGGAAAAGGAATTGCGGTTGGTACAACTATCTGTACAGTGTATCATACCTAACCCTGACGGCAGGCGACAAAGGCATTAAATGCCCGTCTACGTCGCCCAAATAGTGCAAAAAGGGACCGTCAGGGACGCCACCGCTTGCCACGATGGCAATCTTGTCAGCGTCGCTTGCCACCGCACACCGTTGGCCGCACAGCCTCTTGCCACGCGCGCCTGGAAAGGTCCCAGGGCGACACGTTGGTGGATGTGCTGGAGCGCGGGTACAAAGTGGTAGTTTGCCGCGGCAAGCGCCTTGCCGCGGTCGTTGTCTTGTCGCGTCCAGAAGCTTGTCGCTCACCGGGCCTCGCCGGGACGCGTGGCGCGTCGCGGCAAGTTCCTTGAGATGCCTTGGTTGGCCTTCCCGGCAAGCTCCTCTTGCCGGGGCCTTGTCTCCTTGGCTTGAATACTTTGTTCTTGAATGGCTCCAAAGGAACCACGGAGGACCTTGGCGGTCACCCGGCAAGCCTTGCCGCGGGGTGCTGCAACTGCCCGTGCACAAGTTTGGGATACTAGGGTACCCCTACTCTAGTACACCGACACATACACACAAAAAACAAAGGTTGTATGTGCATGGTAGACAAACACATCATCCATCATGATGGTTCTCTTCTCTTGCACATAAACATTGGAAGCACAAGTGCACGAATAATATGATGCAACAATGGCAATGTCACTAGGTATATGGTGCAAAGAAGTAAGACAAACATGCTTCACAAGAAATATGTCAAAATCTCCAAATATATGCGAGAATGCTATGGGGGCAATCTCATTAGCAAGACTAAAATCATTGTTGTTCTTAATACATGGCAAATAATCTACCATGAGAGAGGTAACATATGAAGATATATGACAAGAAGTAATAGGAATCATGTGCAAAGCACGGCAATAGTGTCTATCAACTGCATGAAATGAGCGAGTATGAATCATTACACAAAATCAGCACAATAGACATGCCATGCAAACTAGTAGTGCAACCATGCAACATATTATAGGAAATCATGGCAATCATGTCATGTGAGAAAATAGTAGGCATAGGCAAAGCACATGACATATCACAAGCATGAACACAAAAGAAAGATCAAAGTGTCATCATAGGAATGGGGCACAAAGCAAACATTGGAATAACAAGCAATATCTCCATCAAGTTTGCAAATACACATACAAGTACTAGAATCATGGATCATGTGAAATGCAAAGCATGGGTCACCAAAGCATGTCATCCAAATTAAAATGAGCATATCATGCTAAGTGAACATGGCAAAATAGGCATAGAATATGTAATGGACAATAACCCATAACCATGTGAGAGACATGTAGAAGAAATGTGCGGAGTTCTTGCACAATGGAAACAGCGTGACAAACAAACCATGGGATCCCAATTCATCGTTGCACTCTAGATCTCGTTTCGTCAACTCATGGGATTATGAAGTTTATGAGTATAGATAAGTAACTACGCAAAACAAAGGTAAATGAAACAATGTGTGTGCATGGTAAATGTACACATCATCCATCATGATGCGTATGTGCACGTTAGAGTTAGCACAAGGTAAACAATGCTCAAATAAGTTTGAGGCATAGTATAAGAATACATCATCCATCATGCAATGATAGTAATTGTGCTCAACATGATTGGGACACAAATTATAGTAAGTATGTGGCACATGCATATTATATCAATAGGAAGCATATTGTGCACACAAACATGAGAATTATGCAATGGATAGGATGGATCAAAATATCCGAAAATATATGAGGAAACTCTGGGGGTATCCTCATGAGAAATAATGGAAGCATAATATGGAGAAGTGGAACAACATCCAGAACAAGGCATATCCGAAGCATGGTGTTCATGGCATGGTATATGATTGAAATGATGCAAAGGGAGCATATCAACATTATCGCAAGAAAAATAAATGCCAATAACCATGGGCTTGTCATCTATGTCATATGTACAGATTGGGTTTATTTTAATGGCATATGCATAGTTACTACGATGATACTGCAAATATGACATATGGTTCATCTCATGCATAGCATATGAAAAGTCAAGTGGATTGTCAAACATGATGTGACTGAGAGAGTTATCATAAGAAATCATATGCACATGGCATAACAACTAATATAATCCACATGGCAATCATCATAACTGATAAATCATCGCATGGGGAAGTTGAACTAGAATGAAGCATGACAATAGATGGATCAACATCATGCAAGCAATAAATGTCCACTAGTGGGACAAGAGCGTCACCTTCACCTATGTTACCTTTTTCATTCCACACATGTGGTGTAGGTGAGGTGGCAAAGACCAAATCATGGTCATCTCATCATGATGGAACCATGTGGGGGTGCATCATATTCCACCATGGCCATCGTCTTTTCCAAAGGAAGGACGATGTCGTCGAGGATTAGGGCGTCATTGTATATGGAACCTGGCACCAAATGAGAAGACACAATGGAGGTATTGGTTAAGTTGTTAGAAGTGCAAAGGGCCTCACAAGACCGCTCAACTAGTTCACTCTCTCTATGTGGTGGTGGCTCACTCACTCCCTCAAGCTAGGTGCACTCAAAGTCACATATGGTGAAGTCACTCATCTCACTCAAGTGGTGGGGGTTGTGGCTCTCCTCACTTGGGAATTGTGCGGCTCATCATATATGTGACAAGTGGTGAAGTCACTCTCACTCTTAATATGGTGGCACAAGTCTCTCAACTCATCACTAAATATCGCCATGGTCGAGGGGAAAATCCCATGCTCAACCATCTCGTCCACGTCGCCGTGGATGAAGGCCAAAGATCGCACATGATCACTCGCCTCCATGAAAGAAGGGAAAATCCCACTCTTGATCATCTCACTCTCACCTCCAAACATGGAAGCATCATCCTTGCTCACCACCTTGTTGCTCGCCTCCAAAGCATGTTCCTTGAGAGACTATGTAGTCATCACTGTGCCATCTTAAAAAAGAGTCATGGTAGACTCAGCATCGTCAATGCCACAAAGAGGGATGGCGGTGAGGTCAAACTTGGGAGTGTTGTCTTGGAGCTCATTGGGCTTGGACATCTTGGTGGTACTATCCTCATGCTCATTGTCGTGGAGCTTGGTCGTCGAGAAGTGTGCTTCAAGTGGAGAAGCTTTGGCCTTCATGAGTTCTTGTTGTGTCTTGAGAGGACCAATGTAAATTTCGTTGAGAGGCTCATAGTTCTTGAGGAAGATAGTCTCGGAGATGTCATTGTTCAATCCCATCATGAAGTGGAACTTCAGCCAAATTTGGTTGTCCATGACGGCTCGTCGCAAGGCTTTATTCATCTCCTTGAAGTACTCTTCGAGGGAATTGGATCCTTGGATGATGTTCTCCAATTGGTGCAAAAGATGTTCGTTGAGGTGGAAGGAAAAAACTCTTGCTGCATCCCTTTCTTTCTCTTGGGCCAACTCGTGTCAAAGTTCCTCGAAGGTTTGCAAAGCCACCATCTCAACGTGTAGTCGGGGAAGTTACTTGTGGAGCACTTCACTTGATCTTTGGAGGGGACTTGATGTAGCTTGAGGTAGGTATCCATCTTGCACTCCCACTCAAGATACTCCTCAGGGTCTTGAGTCACATAGAAAGGAATGTTGTGGTATATGTCGAGGTCGTAGTAGCTCATGGAAGTCACAGACTTGAGCTTGGGCAGATTCTCTTGAGCATAATCTTGAGGTGCTTGTTGGCGAAGATGCCGCATATCCAAAGGCAAACATGCCTTGAAGTCGCTTGGTGAAGATGCCAAGGTAGGTGGTGAGTCATTGAGCATAGTCGTTGTTGAGATCTTGACCTTCACGTTCATGCCGGTGAAGGTGTCGATGCCGATGTGACCTTGTCGCAGATGGTAGCTCGGAATCATGTGGCCTTGAGCGTCTTCTCGAATATGAGGAAGACCTTTGCCGGTGTTGATGAGGGCTTTGATCTCCTCCATTTGAGCTTCCATATTGGCGTCAATGAAGTTTTTCATGGCCTCGAACTCGTCGTTGTTGTTGTAGACCGAAGTAGATGTGATTTGCCTATCCATTGCCACCCTCGAACAACTGTGACTAGGAAATGAGATAAACAATAACAAGATGCCTTTTCCCAAAGTTTAGGATGTATCCCATGTCACTCAATGTGAAGTGAGAGAATAGTGGAATAGGTACCGGACTTGTTCACTCACACCTACACAGCAAAGCTAACGAATGGCTTGGTTAGGACAAGTGGCACAAAATTCAAGCAAGTGTTAGTCAATGATATCGATAATATTGAGAAAGATTCAAAAAATTACAAACTAAAGCAAATAGTTCAATAGCTATCGACACAAAGGAAATACACACACACATGGATAGATAAATGGGATCCGTGCAACCAAGGATCGAGCACAAAATGTGTTACCATGCAAAAAGCTCTTGTTGCACGGATTCGTGAGAGACAATATCTTGATTGCTTAAATGGGGTAGATATGCTTGTGCACCAACCTATGCAAGAAACCGTGCCATCTTCAATCCCAAGTATGCTATGTATGGATGCTCCAAGATGATATACTATGCAAATGGCTCAATGCTATTTCTATTGCTTACAAGCTCTTTTTTATCACCTCTTTTCCTTAAAAGATTTCCCTCTTTTTTTTTGGCTTTGTCACTATGCTTCATGCTCGAGCCAAGACATGAGACAAGTATGTAAGATATGCACGAGAGAGACTTATGGCACAATGATGATAGCTAGATGATTGCATGCTAAAAGTATCTATGCGGAGTAAGCGTATCACTAAGGTGCACAAACAGTGTTGCCCATCAATTATCAACTCGCTAGTATCGATAGGGAAGTAATGCAATAGGCTCAAGGCTATCAATGCAATGGCAAGGAAATGTACAATGATGTCATTGAAGTTATCGTTCTTGCTTACGGTTGCGGTGTCAAAAGGTGAAGAACTCGTTGTCGATGTCGAATTCGTGGAGATGATGAGTTGCGAAGGAAGAAACATTCCTAATTAGCCGAAACACCTTAGGAAACGAAAACCAAAAATCAAAATCTCAAACAAAACTTGGAAAAAGTGGGTTAAGGTGGCAGAAAATTATGGTGAGCATGTATGCGAAAGGTATGCTGGAACCCGAATGGCCTACCTTTCACGAATTGAAGGGGATTCCTCGAAGAACATGAAGAGAACGGGGAAGAACAGGGAGAAATCACAAGAGGAACACTTAAGAACATGTCCAATCACACATCCACGAAACTAACAAACACATTTTTGATAAAGGGCGATTTTATTATCTCAAAATGTATAATCAATCAGATACAAAGCATTATGAGTAACACCCGGACTCTATATAACTAGGATGCACATGCCCAATATGAAAGTCTGAGAAAAAATAATGAAAACAAAACTCTGATAAATCAGCAACAGTAGAGCCCTATACACCCGACACTATGACGATGTCGATGGAGGTGGTGGATATCAATCCGAAGGTTATGTTGCCACCCATGTTGGGAAAAAGCCTCCATTGCCACCTCCTCCAATCACATACACACTACCTTGAATAGTGGTTGGTCCTCCGGTTGTTGTAACATAGACCACGTACGTACGTAGCAATTGCGTACACCGGAAAACAACCTTTAAAGGAGAAGCATTGCTTTCATTAAAAACCAAATCATTTCTACATAGCCAGAGCAACCAAATTAAGGTTAGTCCACAAGGTACATGGACAATCAATGTTAAAGATACAAGGTAGAGTTCATCCCAAACCAAAGAGGAGATGAGGTCTTGATGATCAAGGTAGATCCTTCCCACGAGACGGTCTTGAATCCCTCGGGATCTTCTCACATGGAGGTCCTGAACTCCATGGGAGTGGTCTCTCTCTCAGGAGGAGGAGGTAAGGAGCAACGCTCAACTAAGATGAGCTATCACATTTCTAACCCTAGAAATGAGGTGGACGAGGTCTATTTATTGTCTAAGGGGTGAAGGGGTAAGTTAGGTGGGAATACAAGGCCCAAGGCCCATTATGCACATAGGCAGGGCCGGATGATCTGGAAGGGGTCCCAGATGATCTGGGTATCTTAGGAATGATCCCGTATCACGGTGGGGCCTCGTGTGATGTTCAGATGGTGTAGTTGGATGATCCAGAAGAGGGCCTGGATGATCCAGCCTGGCTCCAGCCACCGCTATGTCTTCTTCTCCTTTCTCCCGTCTTCTCTTCCATGTTTCCCTCACGGCTGGTATAGGTGTACACATGCACTCGCACTCCTCCTTCTCAATGGTGAAGCTCCGGTAATACCTATGCTTGCACACGAGAGGAGTGTTAAGTAGTATACCAACCTCGAAGGGGTCAAGTGAACACGTGTAAAGGAGATGATTCAGCTTTGTGCATGCGAAGTAGATGTTGCACGTGTGTCACACCCTGATTTTCATGCCACAATGCTTAAGCTAATAAATCATGATAAAGTGTGTTTTGACAAAAAACTTTTGAGTATTTTGAACTTTGCTTTGATTGGGTTTTGTCTGCTGTTTGCAAGTGCTCGAAAAATCAAATAAATCCTCCAAGTCTTATACTCCCTCTCCTTGAACCAAAACTTCGCCCAATGATCATGCCATGTGTATATGACAGCATAGTATTTTCTTTCCAAAATAATTTGGCCGAAAGGTATTTTCTAAAATAGGTTTTCCAAAAACCCCTGAGTTAAGGCTGGAACTACAAGTACCTAATCTCGGATGTGAAAAATCTTTCAAAAATTATATTTGAATCCTATTAGATATAGGACTCCCCAAAACCACAAAAAATATTATTTTAAAGGTTATTTTTGCTATTTCATTCAAACGCTTTTTCTTTAGGCAAGAAATGGTCTTTCATAGGTAAAAAATAGTTTAAAGTTTCAAAAAAATTTGAGAAAATTTAGGGAAACTCAGTGGACATATATTTTCCATATATATGAGTTTCAATGCATGCTCATGTTCGAAATATTGGACAAAACCCTCCAAAACCATTTCTGTATATTTCAAGCATTTGAAATATTTCTGTATGAAATATTGTTAAATAAATCCAAGAAAATTCTCGCCGGTCACATATGCCTAATGTGATGATCTTGCAAAGTTTTATTCCAATCAAAATAGTTTTGGTTCACAAAAGTGCCACAAAACCATCCTTGTCCATATCCAAATTTGAGCAACTCTACATTGCCAACTGTCTCCTTTTGGTCTCAATTTTTGTGGACATTCTAAAATCCTCAAATGGTGACACTACACCAAGTGGTGCATCAAGGAGAAAATATTAGCATGACTAAATCTTGGAAAAACATTTCTATTGATTTCTAGGGTTTGCCAAAGTTACATTGGCAACCTTCTCCAAATGGATTAGAACTTGGTGACCCACCTCAACTCTATATTCCATTTGATCATGTTAATTCTCATGTCAAGTGGAATTCATTTGATTGCCCAAAACAACATCAAACACCTTCTTCCACATTTTTGTGATCACTGTTTGGAGCCACAAATGAATTCCCCTTTAGTTCAAATTTTTACCAAAGCCTTCCCTAGACCCCTTCCACCTCCAGTAGCTTCCAATCAACCCCAGCTCAATTATTTGTGGCTAAAAACCTCATTTTTTACCCCTGGACAACATTGTTTCCTCTCCATTTCTACCTCACCCCTCTTCTAGTGTGCCTCCAGAGCATCCAATGCCCTTCCCCACTTCTTTACTACCACTTAGCACTACTAGACACACTTGGTCGTGCCCACATTGCCTAAAAAATGGCCATACCATCCACACACGCGCTCTAGAGCGTGCTACAGTGTGCTCCCGCACTGTAGCCGCACCCTTCCCGATTCCCCCGGCGATGTCGGCCCTCCCCCTCATGTCTCCTGAGGCCGCCTCGACATCCGCAACATGCTACGTGGTCGGGCCCCTCCTCTTTCTCTCTCCCCTGGCCGCCCCGAGGGCGACAGAGCGCCGCCCAGGTCCATGACTCGCTAACCTCGCTCCGGACCCGCCTTGAGCTCACCCCGCTCCTTCTCTTCCTTTCCAGTGCCCTACACCACCCCCATGAGCACCACTGACCACTCCTCACTCCCGCGACCTCCAGAGCCTTCGCCACGGTCACCCGTGCACCCTGTCCATGGTGAGCCACGGGCCGGCTATATAAAGCCTCCTCGAGCCTCTCTCTCACCACCACTCGTCCTCTCCCACTCCAAATAGGCCCCCTGCACCCCCAGTTCATCTACAGGAGTGCCCGAGCTCAAGATTGAGCTTCGCCACCTCGGGTCACCGTCGATCTCGCGGTATAGGCCTCCTCTACCCCCGCTCTCTCTCGATCTAGAGCCGCCACACCTTGCTGACCCTTTCCCCTCTCTTCCCCGCTCCTTTTGCGATCGGGAACGACCGGAACTACCACCACCCGAAGCTCCTCCGCCGCTTGACCTTGTCGCCGGTGAACTAGGCTGCTCCAGCGAATACCTCCACCTCCATTCAAATGACAACGATGCACTGAGCATGTCAGCACCCTCAGATCGCCTCGCCGTCGACCACAACGCCGCCGGTGAGCTCGTCGCCCCGTCTGGTCGGAGGTAGACGACGACGGCCATGGGCCCCGTCTGTCAGCCACACAACCTGACGGCAGGGTCCCACCCGTCAGGTTTAAACACGCACGCATGCGCGTGCCGGATCGCAGTGTTGGCTGGATGCATATTTTGCTTTTATGCCTTCGACGTGGCAGCCTCGCGCGGGATGTATTCCCTCTAGGCCTGCTGCACATTGGTCGAATCGGCCCAGCTGCACAGTGTCATTTCTTCTTTTTATTTTCTGTCAACTTTCTAAAAATTCCAAATCATAAAATAATTATCCAAATGCAATAATTCCAACTCCAAAAATCTTGTAAAAATTCCACACATTTAATGGTGCAACTTTCATGCACATACATCACACTTTTCTGTACTATTCAAATTTAAATTCGAATTTGAGCATTTAAATCCCTCTTTAAAAATCCATTCCTCTTTTTCTATAGCCCAAAATCCAAAACTAAGAATTTTTCCATTCTTAGTTTTCATCATAATATTTAATAAAATTAAGTGATCATTTTTATGAGCATTTTTATTTTTTGTTTGTGTTATGGTCTTATTGTGTGCCATTATTTTCGCGACTTCAGATTACAACATTGACGAAGGAGTTGGACTAGAGACATTTGAAGACCCCAAGGACTTGGTTAAGACAGGCAAGCAACCCTTTGACCATGATACCTCTCTTATTCATCGGTACCTTTTTCTGATTGCATGATGATGGAAATTTACTGTGATGAGCTTGTTGTGAACCACCAAATGATGCATGCACATACTCGTAGCTCTACCTTGTGCTTGGAGATACGATGCCAAAAGTTTAGTTTTGATGCATAATGTTGCATGTATGCCATGATCACCTTGTGGTTGCATTCTTTTGAAAACCCCACCGGGTGCCCCTAATGCCCGTGGGTGATGTTGAACTAGGTCACCACTTGAGGAAGAAGTGGTGTACCTGAGTAAGCATTTGTGTGTGTACAAAAACATGGATTAGATTTAAGATTGTTTACCGTCCCAACCAAACATGTACAACCGCTCTACCCCTTATGGGATGGGGCATTTTTGATTACCTAGTCCGATGCTGACATGGTGCCCACATTACTAGTGATGGGGGTGAGGTAGTTCACTCTCGGGACGGGGTTGTGCTTGGATAGGCGACCATGACTATTTTTACAGGGCACCAGACACACCGTTGGTCCCTTCGTGTATGTGTGATAATGAAAAGGGCAGAGTCCCAAGATCTTTATGCTTATACACGAGGGTCGTGTACCAATGAGTGGATGATACGTTCATTATGCATCATGTTTACCTACAGTTATTTATGTTGTTTTGTAGTATAATAATGCTTTTTGGAGTAATTCTAATGCCTTTTCTCTCATAATATGTAAGGTATACACAAAGGGGGAGAATTCTGGCAGCTGGAAATCTGGACCTGAAAAAGCTACGTCAGGCTAACTATTCTGCACAACTCCAAATGAGCTGAAACATCACAAGGATTTTTTATCAAATAAATAAGAAATACTGGAGCAAATAAGTATTGGAGGGGGCTACCCTCGTGAGCACAAGAAACCAGGGCGCTCCTGGGCCCCTAGGCATGCCCTGGTGGGTTGTGCTCACCCAGGCCAACCTCTAGTGCCCCTCTTCTAGTACATAAGTCATTTTGACCTAGAAAAAAAATGAGGAGAGGAATTTCGAGATGAAGTGCCACCGTCTCGAGGCGGAACCTGGGCAGGAGCACTTTTGCACTCCGGTGGAGCGATTCCACTGGGGGAACTTCCCTCTCGGAGGGGGCAATCATTATCATCATCACCAACAACTCTCCCATCTTGGGGTGGGCTATCTCCATCAACATCTTCAACAGCTCCAACTCCTCTCAAACCCTAGTTCATCTCTTGTGTTCAATCTTTGTATCGGAACTATAAATTGGTGCTTGTGGGTGACTAGTAGTGTTGATTACATCTTGTAGTTGATTACTATATGGTTTATTTGGTGGAAGATTATATGTTCAGATCCATTATGTTATTTAGTACTGCTCCGATCTTGAGCACGATTATCATTTGTGAGTAGTTACTTTTGTTCTTGAGGTCACGGGAGAAATCATGTTGCAAGTAATCATGTGAACTTGATATGTGTTCGATTTTTTGATGATATGTATGTTGTGATTCCCTTAGTGGTGTCATGTGAACATCGACTACATGACACTTAACCATATTTTGGCCTAAGGGAATGCATTGTGGAGTATTTATTAGATGACGGATTGCGAGAGTGACAGTAATCTTAAACCCTAGTTTATGCGCTATTTTGTGAGGGACCGATTGGATCCAAAAGTTTAATGCTATGGTTAGAATTTATTCTTAATACTTTTATCGTAGTTGCGGATGCTTGCGAGGGGGTTATCATAAGTAGGAGGTTTGTTAAAGTAAGAACAACACCTAAGCACCGGTCCACGCACATACCAAATTATCAAAGTACCGAACACGAATTATGCCAACATGATGAAAGTGACTTGATGAAATTCCCGTGTACCCTCAAGAACACTTTTCTTATCATAAGAGATCGTGTTGGCCTGTCCTTTGCCTCAAAAGGATTTGGCTACCATGCTGCACTTTTTCTACTATTATCATTACTTGCTCATTGCAAATTTCTTGCTATCAAATTACTCTATTACTTACAATTTTAGTACTTGCAGACATTACCTTGCTTAAAACCACTGGTCATTTCCTTCTGCTCATCGTTGGGTTCGAAACTCTTACTTATCGAAAAGGCTACAACTTATCCCATATACTTGTGGGTCATCAAGGCCATTTTCTAGCGCCGTTGCTGGGGAGTGAAGCGCTTTTCGTAAGTGGAAATTGGTAAGGAAACATTATTACTACATGCTGAATTTTATTGTCACTTGTTACTATAGAAAACAATCCTTTGAGGGGTTTGTTCGGGGTATTTTCACCTCGACCGGAACTACAATTAGTTGCCCCTAAACCTAATGCACCTAGTGAAAATATTGAATATGAAATTCCTTCGGGTATGGTAGAACAACTGCTAGCTAAACCTTATGCAGGAGATGGAACCGAACATCCTGATATGCACTTGATATATGTGAATGAAATTTGTGGATTGTTTAAGCTTGCAGGTTTACCCGGAGATGAAGCTAAGAAGAAGGTTTTACCTTTATCTTTGAAGGGAAAAGCATTGATATGGTATAGGCTTTACGATGATATTGAGTCTTGGAACTGGAATTAGTTGAAATTGGAATTCCATCAAAAAAATTATCCTATGCACCTAGTTCATCGTGATCGGAATTATATATATAATTTTTGGCCTCGTGAAGGAGAAAGTACCGCTCTAACTTGGGGGAGGATTATGTCAATGTTATATTCATGCCCCAATCATGAGCTCTCAGGAGAAATTATTATCCAGAATTTTTATGCTCGGCTTTCTCGTAATGATCAATCCATGCTCGATACTTCTTGTACTGGATCTTTTATGAAGAATACTATTGAATTCCGGTGGGATCTTTTAGAAAGAATTAAATGCAATTATGAAGATTGGGAACTCGACGAAGGTAAAGAGTCAGGTATTGAACCTATGTTTGATTGTGTTAAATCTTTTATGAATACCGATGCTTTTCAAAAGTTTAGCACTAAATATGGACCTGACTCTGAGATAGTAGCTTCCTTTTGTGAATCTTTTGCTACTCATGTTGATCTCCCTACGGAGAAGTGGTTCAAATATCACCCGACTATTAAAGAAGAAATTAAAGAACCGGTAAAAGCTAAATAAGAAATTATCATTTACAATGTTAATCCATTTGTTCCCACAGCTTATATTGAGAAACCACCTTTCCCTGTTAGGATGAAGGAACATGCTTAAGTTTCAACTATGGTCAATATTAGAACACCTGTCACATCCCTAGCTTCTGGTGCTGCCTGGTGTGTGCATCATGTTTAAATTCAAATGAAATTTGAATTGAGGAATATTTAAAAGCCTCAGGAAACCTCTAAAAATAACCAACAATTAAATCTTCTCAAATGTGTCCAAGAAAATGTTCCTGTTATTCCATGGAAATATTGGTAAGAGGTAAAATTTAAACCAATATTTTTGGAGTCACAGAGATGATTATTTTGGCCATTTGAATTAATCCAATAACTATTTGCTTTGGATTTATATTTAATATATATTAAATATGACTCCAATAATTCTGGAAGTTTGTGAGTGGCTTTGTATATATTTTAGCAAGCCACATAAAAATCTACAGAATTTATTTAAATGATTTAGTTGCTAAACTAAATCAAAACAAACTACAGAAAATAGAAAACAGAAGTAAAATAGAGAAAACCAGAGAGAGAAAGACCCGTACCTGGGCCTTACCTGGTGCCACCAACCGGCCCAGCACGGCCCAGCCCACCGCCGCTTCCCCTCGTGTCGTCTTCCTCCCTCGCCAGAAGGACAGAGGCGCGTGGCCGGAGCGCGCGGGCACACGCCCAGGCCACCTCCTGCCTCTCTGCCTGTCTCCCCGTCGCCCTGAGGGCGCCACACGACCCCAAGAGCCGTCCAGCTCCCTCTCACACTCCCTGTGCTCCTCTCCCCCTCCTCTGCACTCTCCCTGCACGCGCCCGAGCGGAGCTCGTCGTCGCCGACGCCGTTCGCCGTAGCCACCGTGCTCCTCACTGCCTTCCGATGAGCTCAGGAGCTCCGTCCCGACCCCATGGAGCTGCACACCGACGCACGCGACCAGAGGAGGCCCCAGTCGACCGGAGCATCGTCGTCTTCATCCCCGGTGCCCGGAGATCGCCGCCGTAAATTCGCCGTCGCAGAAGCTTCCTCGAGCTCGCCGACCCCTCCGTCCCGTCCACTGTGAGCCCCTCTTCCTCTTCCCCCTTCCCTCAAGCTCGCACTCATCCCCTAGCCTCTTCCTCCACCGCGGCCGAGAGTTTCTCGCCGCCGGCCATGGCGTGGCCGTGGCCACAGCCACCCCAGCTCGTATCCGAGCCCACTAACGTGCTCACCGCGATCTCAGGAGTCCGTAGCACGCCCCAGCTCCTCCTGCCGTGCTCCCTAACCCCGACCCCGAGCTCGCCCGAGCTCCGGCCGCCGCCGAGGTCGACGCCGTGCTCAACTCCGGCCACCTCGCGGCCTCCCGTCCGTTCCTTTGGATGCGTAGGAGCAAGAGCTTCTCCCTAGTGCCCTCAGCGCGCCAAACCACCGCTCGTAGCGCCAAACCCGCCACCACCCGAACTCCGGCCGCCGCTGTCGTCATGATTGCCGTCGCCTCCGGCCATCCTAGCTTCTCCCGTTGGCCCTGTTAGATGCGCGTGGGCCTGGGCATCCCGTAGAGCCCCTCCGCCGCTCTTTTGGTCATCGGAGGGCGAATCCCGACGCTCTCCGTCGTCCCTGGCCTCGCCGGCGACGAGCCTCGGGTCAACTCCGGCGAGTTGACCCGGGTTTGACCCCCCTCTCTCTCACTGACATGCGGGCCCCGCCCGGCTAACTAAGTTAGTTAGGGTTAATTTTAATTAGGTTAGTTAGTCCAGACACTGACACGCAGGGCCCACAGGTCAGTCTGACCTGGACGGCGCCCGTTGACCTGCTGACGTCACTATGAGGTCATGATGACGCAATAATTCCTTTCTGGAATTTAAATAAATCTTAAATGATTTAATAATTTTAGAAAATGCCTAAAACTTCTAAAATTCATAGAAATTCAACCGTAACTCCAAATTAAATAAGTTATATATGAAAAATTATCAGAAAAATTCAAGGAATCCATCTGTACCATTTTCATGCATGTTAGAACAACTTATAGCTGCTGTTTAGCACAAATCAATTAAATGGCATTTGAATAATCACATATGGAGTTTGAATTTGAATCTTGTATTCAAACCAACTTCATTTAATCTGTTGCTAGTTGCATTAGCCCAAAACACATCCATTTTGCCATGTCATGATCATGCATCATATTGTGCATTGCATTGATTGTGTTCCCTTCTGTGTTGCCGGTATTTGTCCCCTCTCAATAGACGTGATACCGATGATGTGATCGTTGACACTGATGAAGACTCAATGTTATCTTCAGAAGTGCCAGGCAAGCAAAACCCCCTTGTTCATTCCGATACAATCCTACTCTCTCGCTCCTGCTCTCTTTTACTGCATTAGGACAACAACGATTCATCTGTTACTTGCTGCGGTAGCTGAACCCCTTTATCCTTTGCATGACCTGTCATTCCACAGTAAATAGATGAAACCCACTAGTATGAGTAGGAGTTGTTTGAGCCCTGTTGTGCCTACTCATTCATGTTTGTTTGTCATGCCTGCTACTGCTTAGAGTTGAGTCAGGTTTGATTCATCGGGGATGAATCAGAGGTGTGTGAACATGTCCTACTGTGTGTGAGCTAAGTGTGTGAACACGATTTGGTAAAGGTAGCGGTGAGAGGCCATGTAGGAGTACATGGTGGGTTGTCTCATTGAAGCCGTCCTCAAGAACTGAGTTCTGTGTTTGTGATCCATGATTCAGCTACTACCATACATTGGGCCCTGAAATATGACCCCGCTCGACTTCTTATTCACCCTCGTCCTCTGTCCAGGAGTTGCAAGTAGTTTCTGGTGTTTGTAGTATGCTGGAGGCCGTGGACAGCGCTGACCGTAGGGGTGGGCTGTGATGCGGTAGGCACGTGGCCGGGTATACCGGGCGCCTGTTTGGTGTCATGGAACCCTGTTCACATCGTTTGGGGCTGTGAGAGAAACTCCGGCCGGATCTCCTCATGGATGGAACCCGAATAGGCGATAAACCTGGACTAGAGACTTGAGTGTTTAGGTAGGTCGTGGTCTACACCCACGTCGGCTTTCGCTTGAAGTCTGCCGAGCACATGTCGTGTGCAGACGCTAAGTGGTGGAAACATGTATGAAGAAGTACACCCCTGCGGGGTTAACATCATCTATTCGAATAGCCGTGTCCGTGGAAAAGGACTTCTGGGTTGCTTATAGACAAGTGAAAGTGGATACTCTAAAATACGCAAGATAAGCGTGAGTGCTATGGATGGCGTTCTCGTAGGGAGACGGGAGCAGTTCCATAGTGGTGTATTGGTTGGTGAATATGTGGACTCGTGTGCGCCACCTCAAAAGAGTTACTCGCAGTCGTAGTTCAGGATAGCCACCGAGTCAAAGCTGGCTTGCTGCAGTTAAACCCCACCATCCCTTTGTGGATAATGATGCATATGTAGATAGTTCTGATGTAAGTCTTGCTGGGTACATTTGTACTCACGTTTGCCTATTTTATGTTTTTTTGCAGAGAGACTTCAGTCTCACTAGTAATTCCGCGTGGTCTTCGATGTTTAGCTTGTTACCTCAGCTACGATCTTGTGCCCTCGGCAGGATCTGGTAGATAGTCAGGCTTTTCAGCTTTTTCATTTATAGATGTCTGTACTCAGACATGATAGCTTCCGCTTGTGCTTTGATTTGTATGCTCTGAATGCTGGGTCATGAGACCCCTGTTTGTAATATCTCGCTCCTCGGAGCCTAACGAATAAATTACTTGAGTCATAGAGTCATGTTGTGATGCTATACTGTATTTGCACATATCGAGCATATTGTGTGTATGTTATTGAAATGCTTGGTATGTGTGGGATCTGACCATCTAGTTGTTTATCTTTAGTAGCCTCTCCTACCGGGAAATGTCTCCTAGTGTTTCACTGAGCCATGGTAGCTTGCTACTGCTCCGGAACACTTAGGCTGGCCGGCATGTGTCCTTCTTCGTTCCTGTGTCTGTCCCTTCGGGGAAATGTCACGCGATGAATACCGGAGTCCTGTTAGCCCGCTACAGCCCGGTTCACCGGAGTCCTGCTAGCCCAGTGCTACAGCCTGGATTCGCTCGCTGATGACCGACACGTGTGATGCTGGGTCATGGATGCCTGTCCCTGTAAGTCTGTGCCACTTTGGGTTTACGACTAGCCATGTCAGCCCGGGCTCCTTATCATATGGATGCTAGCGACACTGTCATATACGTGTGCCAAAAGGCGCAAACGGTCCCGGGCAAAGGTAAGGCGACACCCGTGGGAATACCGTGCGTGAGGCCGCAAAGTGATATGAGGTGTTACATGCTAGATTGATGTGGCATTGAGTCGGGGTCCTGACAACACCTGAACCAGCTAAACAAATCAAAGTTGAACCTAGTGTTTCTATGTTTAAGGATCTCTTTGTCGATAATATTGATGGGCATGTTATTTACTTCTATGATGAAGCTGCTAGAACTGCCAAACCCGATGAAAAATATAAACATAGACCAGATGTTGGCATGACTGTTGTCTCAGTTAAGATAGGAGATCTCTGTTATCATGGTTTATGTGTTATAGGTGCTAGCGTGAGTGCTATTCCTTTTTCCCTATATGAAGAAATTATGAATGATATAGCACTCGCTGAAATAGAAGACATAGATGTTACATACTATATCGCCAATTGGGGTAGTTAGAGATGTTGAAGTCTTGTGTGCGAAAATAAAATATGCTACTGATTTTCTTGTTCTTGGCTCCCCACAAGATGACTTTTGTCCTGTTATCTTTGGTAGACCTTTCTTGAACATTGTTAGTGCTAAAATATATTGTGAGAAACAAACTGTTGGTGTTAGCTTTGGTGATGAATCTCATGAATTTAATTTTTTTCAAGTTTAGTAGAAAACCTCATAAGAAAGATTTGCCTAGTAAGGATGAAATTATTGGTCATACTTCTATTGTTGTACCTCCTACTGATCCTTTAGAACAATATTTTGCTAGACCATGAAAATGATTTGCATATGCGTGAAAGAAATGAAATAGATAGAATCTTGTTCGAACAACAACCTCTACTTAAACACAATCTACCTATTTAAACTCTAGAAGGTCCTCCTCCACCTAAAGGTGATCCTGTGTTTGAATTAAAACAATTGCCAGACACTTTGAAATATGCTTGTCTTGATGAGAAAAAGATACATCATGTTATTATTAGTGCTAACCTTTCAGAACATGAAGAAGAAAGATTATTGAAAGTCCTAAGGAAGCACCGAGCTACTATTGGATATACTCTTGATGATCTTAAGGGCATTAGTCGCCCTCTATGTCAGCACAAGATTAATATGGAACCTGATGCTTAACCTGTTGTTGATCACCAATGTCGGTTAAATCCAAAAATGAAAGAAGTGGTTAGAATGGAAATACTGAAACTTCTGGAAGCAGGTATAATCTATCCTATGGCTGATAGTAGATGAGTAAGTCTTGTTCATTGTGTCCCTAAGAAGGGAGGTATAACTATTGGTCCTAATGATAAGAATGAACTTATTCCACAAAGAATTGTTACAGGCTATAGAATGGTAATTGATTTTAGAAAATGAAACAAAGCAACGAGAAAAGATCATTACCCTCTGCCTTTTATTGGCCAAATGCTAGAAAGATTATCTAAGCACACACATTTTTTGCTTCCTTCCTGGATATTCTGGTTTTTCACAAATACCTGTTTCTCAACCTGATCAAGAAAAGACCACTTTTACTTGTCCTTTTGGAACTTATGCTTATAGACGTATGCCTTTTGGTCTATGTAATGCACCTGCTACCTTTTAAAGATGTATGACTTCTATATTCTCTGATTTTTGTGAAAAGATTGTTGAGGTTTTCATGGATAACTTTTTTGTTTATGGGAAGTCTTTTGATGATTGTTTAAGCAATCTTGATCGAGTTTTGCAGAGATGTGAGCAAACAAATCTTGTCATGAATTGGGAGAAGTGCCACTTTATGGTTAACGAAGGTATTGTTTTGGGCCATAAAATTTCTGAATGAGGCATTGAGGTGGACAAAGCCAAGGTTGATGCAGTTGAGAAAATGTCATGTCCTAAAGATATCAAAGGTATTCATAGTTTCCTTGGTCATGCTGGTTTCTATATGAGATTTATCAAAGTCTTCTCTAAAATTTCTAGGCCTCTTACAAATCTTTTACAAAAGGATATTCCTTTTGTTTTTGGTGATGATTGTTTGGAAGCCTTCGAAACCCTCAACAAAGCCTTAATTTCTGCACCAGTTGTTCAACCACCTGACAGGAACTTGCCTTTTGAGATTATGTCTGATGCTAGTGATTATGTTGTTGGTGCTGTTCTAGCATAAAGAGTTGATAAGAAATTAAATGTTATCCATTATGCTAGTAAAGCTCTAGACAGTGTTGAACGAAATTATGTTACTATTGAAAAGGAATTCTTAGCAGTGGTGTTTGCTTATGATAAATTTAGATCCTACATTGTTGATTCCAAAGTGACCATTCACACCGATCATGCTGCTATAAAATATCTTATGGAAAAGAAAGATGCTAAACATAGACTCATTAGGTGGGTTCTTCTGCTACAAGAATTTGATTTCCATATCACAGATAGAAAGGGAGCAGAGAGCCCCATAGATGATAACTTATCTAGGCTTGAAAATATTCTTGATGACCCACAACCCATTAGTGATAGCTTTCCTGATGAACAGTTAGCTGCAATAAATGTTTCTAGTAGTACACCTTGGTATGCTGAATATGCTAACTATATTGTTGCCAAATACATACCACCTAGCTTTACATACGAACAAAAGAAAAAAATTCTTCTATGGTTTAAGACATTACTTTTGGGATGACCCACATCTTTATAAAGAAGGAGTAGATGGTATTGTTAGATGTTGTGTACCTGAGCTTGAACAGGAACAAATCCTACGGAAATGTCACTCCGAAGCTTATGGAGGACATCATGCGGGACACAAAACCGCTCATAAGGTATTGCAATCTGGGTTTTATTAGCCTACTGTCACGCTCAATATGCTACCATATCCTAAAGGAACTCGAAGGTCCCACCAAGGATAGAAGCGCATATTGGAAACGCTTTTGCAAGGTGGATATCATTATATCATACCATTATATTATAGTTGGGGATACATACAAAGGGCATAGAATGCCACATGAATACAACAAACTCATACATAAGAGCAACATCCGACTACGGATGAAACACAAACAGAATCTCAAACGACATCCACCCTGCCAGCCCAGACTGTTGACTAGGAACCTATCCCCTGAACGACGAAGTAGAAGAAGAACTCGTAACAAGCAAGCATCGCTCTCATGTCATGATCATCTTAACATGTACCTGCAACTGTTGTTATAGTAATTTGTGAGCCACGAGGACTTAGCAATCCCATTACCATGGGTATCAAGACTAGAAAAGCTTAAAGGGTAAGGATAAGGATAAGTGGTGAGGTTGCAGCAACGACTAAGCATGATATGGTGGCTAACTTATGAGTGCAAGAATAACCTAAGAAGCTACAAAAATAGTCGCAAACTAGTAATGATCAAGAAGTGATCCTGAACTACTTACGTCCAAAGATAACACCACCGTGTTCTCTTCTCGATCCACTCAAAAAGAGACCATCACGGTTACACACGTGGTTGGGTATTTTAATTCGAATCTGGTGTCAAGTTCTCTACAACCAGATATTAAAAACTCCCATGTGCCACATAACCGCGGGCACGGCTTTCGAAAGTTTAAACCCTGCAAGGGTGTCCCAACTTAGCCCATCACAAGCTCTCACGATCAGCGAAGGATATTCCTTCTCCCGGGAAGACCCAATCAGACTCGGAATCCCGGTTACAAGACATTTCGACAATGGTAAAACAAAACCAGCAAGACTTCCCGATGTGCCGACAAATCCTGATAGGAGCCGCACGTATCTCGTTCTCAGGGCACCACGGCTGAGCGACACGTACATGTGCCAAAATAACCCAGGTTGCCCTAGGGCGGCCCCGCACAGTGCACTAGTTCGGACCAACACTCAAAGGAGCACTGGCATGGGGGGTTGAGTAAAAATACTAGGGGGCCGGTGAAAATCCCATATTTAAGTTTTCGTTGTGATTAGGCAAATGGTAAAACCAATGTTGGGCCTTGCTGGAGGAGTTTTATTCAAAGCAAACTGTCAAGGGGTTCCCATAAACCCGAACGCGTAAGGAACGCAAAATCAAGGAACATAAGACCGGTATGATGGAAACTAGGGCGGCAAGAGTGGAACAAAACACCAGGCATAAGGCCGAGCCTTCCACCCTTTACCAAGTATATAAATGCATTAATTAAAAATAAGAGATATTGTGATATCCCAACATAAACATGTTCCAACATGGAGCAATCTTCAACTTCACCTGCAACTAACAACGCTATAAGAGAGGCTGAGCAAAGCGATAACATAGCCAAACAACGGTTTTCTAGGAAGGGTGAAAAGGTTACAGGCTGACATGGCAATTTGGGAGGCTTGATAAACAAGTGGTAGGAAGCGCAACATAGCGATAGCATCGATACAACTAGCATAGCAATGGTAGTAATGAGATCCAGGGTAACGGTCATCTTGCCTGAAATCCCGCTAGGAAGAGGAACGAGTCCATGACGAAGGGGAACGGACGAAGACGAATTAAGTGTAGTCGAACGAATCCTCACGATCGCAACGAAATAGGAACTATCGAGAAGAAGCACAACCAGAAAGAAGCAAACAACACGGTAAACACACCACACGTACACATGACATGATGCTTAACCAAGCATGATGCATGTCAAAGGCTATATGATGCTACTCATGGCAAGGGATGATGCATACAAGAACAACACATCAAAGCAAGTTTAAATGAGGCTGGAAACAACATATAACAATTCCGCTAAGTTCTCATATGCAAATTTCGAAATTGATCCAGAACTAAATAAACCTTATGTTAAAGTAGTTAAACAGCAAGTTAAGATGCACCACGATGATCTACATGAAATTCTAGTCAAGTTACATATAAAGTTCATTTAATTCGGAGATACGGCCTAGAAGATATGAGCAAAACAAGTTAAACATGGCATTGATGCAAAATGCATTCAAACATCAAGCAAACACACTCAACACAAGGATTCAACATTACATGATGAAATTACATGCAATTCTAAGCAAGTTTCATATAGAGTATGCTCAAAATGGAGCAACGGTGCAACGCATACACCCAAAGCAAGTTATAACAACAATCTGCCCAAAACAGCAAGTAGCCACTTTGCAACCATCAAAACAACATGCTACAGGAATCATATAAGCACAATCTTGACATCAAATTCATATAAAGATAACATACTTTAGAGGCATCAATATTAAATTAATGTGGTCAATGCAAAAGGCAACTTTATAACACATGAGCATATGCATGAGCAGAGTTAATATGATGGCATGTTGGAGGCACGAAACAAAGATGCTACAGCAACTAAACATGGCAACCAAGGGCATGGAATCAAACTACACATAACAAGGAGAAAATAACATCCTGGCATCATATACATATGGCTCACGGATTAGTAGGAACCAACAGACAAATTTGAATGTTGAAACAGTTTCAGCAAGTGTAAAACAGCAACATTATGATAGCATGTTTGCAAGCATGAAACAGAAGCATATGATCTCCAAAATTAATAATCATGGCTTCCAAACAGATTACTCATAGCATACTTCAAGACATGTGATTGGGGCATCTCCATAATAGGCACAGATTAACTAATATCAACCTCACAACATAGCATCATGAAGTTAACAGAAATCTGGAACAACATATAGGCATGTTCAAGGCGATGAAAACATATGCTACATTACATATATAGGGCATCAAAAGTCATGGAATAATATAGCATAACATAGAAACAAAACATGTCAACTAAGCATCTCCAGATTATTGATATATTAATTGGTAGCATCAAGCAAAGATATTAACATGATATAACAGATTCAGCATTGACAGAACATTAACAACGAGTAGCCCACTTCACAAGCTTGATGCACTCACTACAGGGAATATAAAAATACATGGATTGCACAACTGTATAGAATGCATAGTTAGTCTCCTAAAACATGTAGATATGGTGCCCAAAAGAAAATCACACAAAAAGATATCAAAATGATAAATAAGCAAGTTACGGCAGTTTTCAGGAGTTAACAGCAACATGCACTTCTGCAACAGGGATTAAGATATCGACATGCACCCTAACATGAATGCAAAGCACACAAACATGTAGAGAATAAAGAGCAGAACATGTGCATATCAAGATCATCATTATAGGATCAACAGAGACAAAGTTATAGCACTCACAAGATGCATACATGATGTTAACAATCAGCAGATTCCAATAGTTTATATCACTTAGCAGTTTTGCAACGAAGATTAAGGCGTCAATATTCATCCTAACATGAATGAAAACTACTCCATCATGAAGAGCACTCTGAGATGAATATTTTGACATATCATACATGTAAAACGGAGCAGTACACACGAAGTTACAAGGTACACAAAATGCATGCAAGATGCTGAAATCTCGGGACTTGGGCCATTTTTTGAAGAAAAAATGGAAGGGCGCGGGATAACTACTCTATGAACGGGCGCTGGATAGGGGCTCACATTGTGGGCCAAGCCCATGTCGGCGGTCGATCGGGCCGGAGGAGATGGCCCTGGAGGCCCATGCGGGTGCTCCTCCTCGATCCCTCCTGGATCGAGTGGAGGAAAGGCGGCGGCGCAACGCCGGCAAGGTGGGGCGGCGCTCCGGCGAGCGGGATGAGACCGAAGTGGCCGGGAACGGGCGGATCCGGGCATGGGGACCCCGGATCCGGCCTCGGGCGAGCTCGTCGGGCCTCACATGGCCGGCGCGAGGTCCGTGAGCGGCGGTGGTGGGGTTCCTGCAAGGGGAAAGAGAGAGTTCAGGAGAGGGAGAGTAGAGAGATGGAGAGGGAATAAAGAGATGGGAGGGGACCGGCCTAGGGTCGGGAGGCGGCGCTGGTCACCGGTGGGCGGGGACGGCGGGGCGGCGAGGCCATGTTGGCGAGATCCGGTGAGGCCAGTCGGGCGCGGGTGAGCCCTCCTGGCTCGGGAACAAGGGAAGCTGGTGCTTGGGCGCGGGCGGGCGCCTGCGGGCCGCGGCAGCGACGGCTTGGGCCCGGGCGACATGGCGCACGGGGAGTGGCCACGGGCGGCAGTGCGGTGGCGGCACAGCCAATGGCTGCGCGCCAATTGGCGGTGGCGAGGTGGCCGCCATGGAGTTCGAGGTGGTGGCCGACGGCTGCGAGGTGGAAGGTGGCTAGCGGCACAAAAATCAAGGAGGGGGAGGAGAAGGCCAAAAATGGCATGTGGAGGTGTTTACATAGAGTGGTCTAGGGTTAGGGGTTTTGGGGTGATTCGGAGCCCTACGATCGCGATCCGATGGTTCCGGCTGGAGGAGGGTCTAGGTGGGCTGCAGGAGGGGTTAGTTGGTTGTGTAGAAGGGGTTGGGCTGAGAGGAGAGAAGAGAAGTGCAGCCCGGGAAGGGTTTTCGGAGACCGAAAACATCCGACTTTATACCAGCTATATCGCGACTATATGTTAAACGGTTGGGCTATCAAACGGACTCTGATTGCGACGAAATTTGGCAGGTGATCTGTCTACACTATAATAAGACCACACGCCAACTTTCACCCCATTCCGAGAATATTTTTATGCCACTTATAAAATAATATTTCAGAGCTACCGCAGGCGCGTGCAAGTGTGTCTGGGCTTAGAACGGACAACACAGAGAACTGGGAGGACCCGAACCGATGCATGTTTTGAAAAACATGCTGATGAAATGCAGATGATGACATGGCAAAGTGCAACACCCAAGTAAATGACATGGCAATGACGGTGAAAAACTGGATGACACCTGGCGCATCGGTCTTGGGGCATTACAACTCTCCTCCACTAACAAGAGATCTCGTCCCGAGATCTTAGGAACGAGACGGAAGAGAAAGAGAAAGAGGTGAAGTAAGAACGCAAGAGAGAAGATGAACATAGTCAAGAATACTCGGGTAGAAAAGAGGAACGGCGGATATGACGAGAATCAAAAGCTCGTTGAATAAGATAGACTATGAATCCACTCCGGTTAGAAGAAGCTCGAAAGCAATAAGAACAAAAGAGTTCAGGCAGCACTCCGGCTGAAAATTTAAGGAACCACCACAAGAATTCGAAAATGACTGATGAAAGAGAATGAATAACCGGGAGGAGTTAGAAGAACAATTATGCTTGAGGAGATTTAGATGCAAAAAATGAAGAGATAATGAGCTGATTAAAGAATACTTGACAGTTGCGTCGGGATAATTGGATAGCCATAGCTGGAATGTGAGGACGAAGAATTCTTCTGGAATGATGGCCTCCGGTGAAACGCAACAGAAAACAGCTCCTGACATACTCCGGATGGATAAGAAAAGAATCGCACGAACAAAATAATTCAAGAGGATAACATGAAGCTAGAACCACTTCGAGAGAACGGACAATATTTAGAGGAAAAATCTTCTTCAGACTTCAAATGTTGAGAATGACGACGAGGAACACCACCAAAATTGTTGAGATACTCCGGGAGAATGAAAACAGGAAAGGTTGAACCAACATTGAAAAGAATTATTAAACTATCTTGGGGAAGGCATGTGACTGATGGAATCCATTCTTATGTTACAATTTTAAAAGATTTTGAGAGTAACTCCGTAATAATTAAAAGAGTCAGGTAAGATCCTGGGAAAAGACCTGTGGGTTAAGGACCACTAAAGAGAAAACAACATTGAAAAGGATTGCATAATAGATGATGCCCCGGAACGACCAAAAGACATGAATGAGGTGATAACCTCGAATGAATTGGGACACAGATGAATCTCTTGAGATGTCTTCCACACTCCGGAGCGATTAAATGGCGAGAGGCAAACGAGCAAGGGGAAAACATTTTAGTCGTTGGAAAGAATAAGATCAGCACCGAAAAACTTGAATTGAGTCCATCGGAAAAGAAAAGGCGATGAAGAATGTCGAACGAAATGAGAATTCACCGGTTGAAATAATTAAGGGAAGACTGAAGAGGCTCCACACGAATGAAATTGATGCTCGAAAGAGACTCAAGCTCCGGGAAGAAAAAGGGTTGGAGGGCGGGAAAAACAAAGGCAACTTGGAAGGGGAACCGATGAATAACTAGAAGAGAAAACGCCGGTTGAAATAATTGAGGAAAGAAGGCAAAGACTTCACACGAGTAGGATGGGTACTCGATTAGGGACTCCGGCTCCGAAAAGAAAAAGGGTGGGCTGGTGGGAAAAAAGAAAGACAACTAAGGACGGGGAAAACCTCGTCGCTGAGAAAGAACTGAGAATTGATCTCACCAAAGATGAAGAGGATCAGATCAACTTGACGAGAAATGCAGCGGATGAAAAGAGCTAAGAACCAACGATCGAAAAACCTACTGCGTGATCCTAAAGAAAATTTGAATGGGAAGAGGAGTAATTCAAAACAACTACGTCAAGATTCCTCACCAGAGCGACGAAGAGGCTGAGCAGTAAAAAGAATTCCTACTCTCCGATATAACTAGACTCTGAAATAGTTTTCTTCTAGACTCGACAACGGCCAACTACGAACAATCAAGGGGGCTCCTATGGTCAGTTGAGGCTCTGATACAAACTTGTCACGCCCAATATGCGACCCTATCCTAAAGGAACTCGAAGGTCCCACCAAGGATAGAAGCGCATATTGGAAACGCTTTTGCAAGGTGGATATCATTACATCGTACCATTACATAATAGTTGGGGATACATACAAAGGGCATACAATGCCACATGAATACAACAAACTCATACATAAGACCAACATCCGACTATGGATGAAACACAAACAGAAACTCAAACAACATCCACCTTGCTGCCCAGGCTGCCGACCAGGAAGCTATCCCCTGAACGACGAAGAAGAAGAAGAACTCCAAACAAGCAAGCATCACCCTCACGTCATGATCATCGCACCTGTACCTGCAACTATTTTTGTAGAAATCTATGAGCCACGAGTACTTAGCAATCCCATTACCATGGGTATCAAGACTAGCAAAGCTTAAAGTGTAAGGAAAAGGATAAGTAGTGCGGTTTCAGCAGCGACTAAGCATGATATGGTGGCGAACTTATGAGTACAAGAAGATGACAAGCTACGCCAACAGTCGCAAACTAGTAATGATCAAGAAGTGATCCTGAACTACTTACGTTCAAAAATAACACCACCGTGTTATCTTCTCGACCCACTCGAAAAGAGATCATCACGGTTACACACGCGGTTGGGTATTTTAATTCGAATCTGGTGTCAAGTTCTCTACAACCAGATATTAAAAACACCCCTCTGCCACATAAACCGTGGGCACGGCTTTCGAAAGTTTAAACCCTGCAGGGGTGTCCCAACTCAGCCCATCACAAGCTCTCATGATCAGCGAAGGATATTCCTTCTCCCGGCAAGACCCGATCAGACTCGGAATACCGGTTACAAGACATTTCAACAATGGTAAAACAAAACCAGCAAGACCTCCTGGTGTGCCGACAAATCCTGATAGGAGCCACACGTATCTCGTTCTCACGGCACCACGGATAAGTGACGCGTACAGGTGCCAAAATAACCCAGGTTTCCCTGGGCGGCCCCGCACAGTGCTCTTGTTCGGACCAACACTCATAGGAGCACTGGCCCGGGGGGTTGATTAAAAATACTAGGGGGCCGGCGAAAATCCCCTATTTAAGTTTTAGTTGTTATTAAGCAAATGGTAAAACCAATGTTGGGCCTTGCTGGAGGAGTTTTATTCAAAGCGAACTGTCAAGGAGTTCCCATAAATCCAACCACATAAGGAACACAAAATCAAGGAACATAACACCGGTATGACGGAAACTAGGGCGGCAAGAGTGGAACAAAACACCAGGCATAAGGCCGAGCCTTCCATCCTTTACCAAGTATATAGATGCATTAATTAAAAATAAGAGATATTGTGATATCCCAACATAAACATGTTCCAACATGGAGCAATATTCAACTTCACCTGCAACTAACAACGTTATAAGAGAGGCTGAGCTAAGCGGTAACATAGCCAAACAATGGTTTGCTACGAAGGGTGAGAAGGTTAGAGGCTGACATGGCATTTTGGGAGGCTTGATAGACAAGTGGTAGGAAGCGCGACATAGCGATAGCATCGATCCAACTAGCATAGCAATGATAGTAATGAGATCCAGGGTAACAGTCATCTTGCCTGAAATCCCGCTAGGAAGAAGAACGAGTCCATGAAGAAGACGAACGAACAAAGGCGAACCAAGCGTAGTCAAACGAGACCTTACGGTCGCAATGAAACAGGAAATATCGAGAAGAAGCACACCCGGAAAGACGCAAACAACACGGTAAACTCACCACACGTAAACATGACATGATGCTCAACCAAGCATGATGCATGACAAAGGCTATATGTTGCTTCTTGATAACCCACAAGTGTAGGGGATCACAACAGCTTTCGAGGGTAGAGTATTCAACCCAAATTTATTGATTCGACACAAGGGGAGCCAAAGAATATTCTTAAGTATTAGCAGTTGAGTTGTCAATTCAACCACACCTGGATAACTTAGTATCTGCAGAAAATTATTTAATAGCAAAGTAGTATGATAGTAATGGTAACAGTGGAAAAAGTAAAGATAATAGTTTTGTAGTAGTTGTAACAGTAGCAACGGAAAAGTAAGTAAGCGAATCACAATATGTGAAAAGCTTGTAGGCATTGGATCAGTGATGGATAATTATGTCAGATGCGATTCCTCATGCAATAGCTGTAACATACGGTGACACAGAACTAGCTCCAGTTCATCAATGTAATGTAGGCATGTATTCCGAATATAGTCATACGTGCTTATGGAAAAGAACTTACATGACATCTTTTGTCCTACCCTCCCGTGGCAGCGGGGTCCTAGTGGAAACTAAGGGATATTAAGGCTTCCTTTTAATAGAGAACCGAAACAAAGCATTAGCACATGGTGAATACATGAACTCTTCAAACTACGGTCATCACCGAGAAGTATCCCGATTATTGTCACTTCGGGGTTGTCGGATCATAACACATAGTAGGTGACTATAGACTTGCAAGATAGGATCAAGAACACATATATTCATGAAAACATAATAGGTTCAGATCTAAAATCATAGCACCCGGGCCCTATTGACAAGCATTAAGCATAGCAAAGTCATAGCAACATCAATCTCAGAACATACTGGATACTAGGGATCAAACCCTAACAAAACTAACTTGATTACATGGTAAAACTCATCCAACCCATCACGGTCCAGCAAGCCTACGATAGAATTACTCACGCACGGCGGTGAGCATCATGAAATTGGTGATGGAGGATGGTTGATGATGACGACAGCGACGAATCCCCCTCTCCGGAGCCCCGAACGGACTCCAGATCAGCCCTCCCGAGAGAAATTAGGGCTTGGCGGAGGCTCCGTATCGTAAAATGTGATGAAACTTTCTCTCTGATTTTTTTCCCTGCGAAACGGAATATATGGAGTTGGAGTTGAGGTCGGTGGAGCATCAGGGGGCCCATGAGACAGGGGGCGTGCCCCCCACCCTCATGGATAGGGTGTGGGCCTTGGCCTTGATTCTTTCGCCATTATTTTTTATATTTTCCAAAACCTATCTCCGTGGATTTTCAGGTCATTCCGAGAACTTTTGTTTTCTGCACAATAAACAATACGATGGCAATTCTGCTGAAAACAGCGTCAGTCTGGGTTAGTTTCATTCAAATCATACAAGTTAAAGTCCAAAACAAGGGCACAAGTGTTTGGAAAAGTAGATACGTTGGATACGTATCAACTCCCCCAAGCTTAAACCATTACTTGTCCTCAAGCAATTCAGTTGATAAACTGAAAGTGATAAAGAAAAACTTTTACAAACTATGTTTGCTCTTGTTGTTGTAAATATGTAAAGCCAGCATCCAAGTTTTCAGCCAGTATTATGAACTAACCATACTCACAATAACAGTTAGGTCTCACAATTACTCATATCAATGGCATAATCAGCTAGCGAACAATAATAATAAAACTCGGATGACAACACTTCCTCAAAACAATCATAATATGATATAACAAAATGGTATCTCTCTAGCCCTTTCTGAGACCGCAAAACATAAATGCAGAGCACCTTTAAAGATCAAGGACTGACTAAACCATGTAATTCATGGTAAAAGCGATCCAGTCAAGTCATACCCCAAATAAACCAATAGTAATGAATGCAAATGACAGTGTGCTCTCCAGCGGGTTCTTTTTTAATAAGAAGGTGATGACTCAACATAAAAGTAAATAGATAGGCCCTTCACAGAGGGAAGCAGGGATTTGTATAGGTGCCAGAGCTCGATTTGAAAATAGAGATGAATAACATTTTGAGCGGCATACTTTCACTGTCAACGCAACAACTATGAGATGGCGATATCTTCCATACTACATGCATTATAGGCGGTTCCCAAACAGAATGGTAAAAGTTTATACTCCCCCACCACCAACAAGCATCAATCCATGGCTTGCTCGAAACAACGAGTGCCTCCAATTAAAAACAGCCCTGGGGGAGTTTTGTTTAATTATTTTGATTTGCTTTGATCTTTTTGGATCATGGGACTCGGCATCCCGGTTACCGGCCCTTTCTCGTGAATGGGGAGCGGAGTCCACTCCTCTTGAGAATAACCCACCTAGCATGGAAGATACGGACAACCCTAGTTGAAACATGAGCTGCTCGAGTATACAAAACAGAATTTCATTTGAAGGTTTGGAGTTTGGCACATACAAATTTACTTGGAACGGCAGGTAAATACCACATATACGAAGGTATGGTGGACTCATATGGAACAACTTTGGGGTTTATGGAGTTTGGATGCACAAGCAGTATTCCCACTTAGTACAGGTGAAGGCTAGCAAAAGAATGGGAAGCGACCAACTGAGAGAGCGACAACAGTCATGAACATGCATTAAAATTAATTCACATTGAGTACAAGCATGAGTAGGATATTATCTACCATGAACATAAATATCGTGAAGGCTATGTTTATTTGTTTCAACTACATGCGTGAACATGTGCCAAGTCGAGTCACTCAATTCATTCAAAGGAGGATACCATCCGATCATACCACATCACAATCATTTTAAGAGCATGTTGGCACGCAAGGTAAACCATTATAACATCATAGCTAATCAAGCATGGCACAAGCAACCATAATCTCTAAATGTCATTGCAAATATGTTTACTTCATAATAAGCTGAATTAGGAACGATGAACTCATCATATTTACAAAAACAAAAGAGGTCGAGTTCATACCAGCTTTTCTCATCTCAATCAGTCCATCATATATCGTCATTATTGCCTTTCACTTGCACGACTGAACGATGTGTATAATAATAATAGTGCACGTTCATTGGACTAAGCTGGAATCTGCAAGCATTAAACTCAAGAGAGAAGACAAAGTAATATGGGCTCTAAGTTAAATCAACAATCATGCATATGAGAGCCACTAAACATTTTTAATATGGTCTTCTACTCTCGACCCCCAAAGTAAAGAAAAGAAAAGAAAACTATTTACACGGGAAAGCTCCCAATAGGCGAGAAGAAGAACGAGAAATCTTTTTGGGTTTTCATTTTAATTTCTACTACAAGCATGGGAATTAAACTAACTAATTTTTTTGGTTTTTCTTAAGGTTTATCAAACACACAAGAAGAAAGCAAGAAAAAGAAAATTAAACTAGCAGGGATAATACAATGAAAGAGTATGAGCACCGACAACTAGAATAGTGTGTGAACATGAATGTAAAGTCGGTGAGAAATACGTACTCCCCCAAGTTAGGTTTTTGGCCTAAGTTGGTCTAATGCCAAGGATAACCTGGCTGATATCCGTAGTTGTAACTGGGGTCGTACTGACATGTAGCAGAAAATGCCTCCTGAGCTGCGACATGTTGGCGAGCCACCTCCGCTCTCCCCTCATGTTCAGCTGCCTCCTCCCTGGTAACAACATATCTTCGTTTTGCCTGGATATCAAAAATGAAAGGAGCAGGGAGAGTAACATGGACAGAGCTATGTCTGTCAAAGATTAGTCGATACTGGAGGAATTGTTCATTCCTCAGGAGAAAACGATGTTTGACCATCACATCAGAATCTAAATAAGCAGGAGGCAACACCATATCCCCCTCTCGTGGGGCTATACCAAGACAATTAGCCACACGGGTCGCATAAATTCCTCCAAATAAATCTCCAGCCCTACCATTATTATGCAACCTACGTACAACTATTGCCCCCAAGTTGTTATTATGCAACTACCAATGAAGAGAATCAACCTACGTGCAATTATTATGCAACCTACGTGCGACTATTGCCCCCCAAGTTAAAATCTTTATTACCTAACACAACACTCTTGAGGACACAAAGATCAGGGACACACGAGTGACATGCTTCACCTTTACCATTAATGCATCTACCAATGAAGAGAGCAAAATAATGTATAGCAGGAAAATGAATGCTCCCTATGGTAGCTTGTGCTATATCCCTAGATTCTCCCACAATAATACTATCAAGAAAGTCTTTATATTCAGATTTGTGGGGATCATTAACATTGCCCCAATGCGGGAGTTTACAAGCAGTTGTAAAATCTTCTAAGTCCATGGTATAAGATTTATCATAAATATCAAACAGGACACTCTGAGAATTATGTGAACATTTATATTTAAACCTTCTCACAAATGAATCAGTCAACTGATAGTACTGACGACACTTATCTTGTAAGAAGTCCTCAAGATCGGCATGACGCACATATGCATCAAATTCATCCTTAATGCCTCCATTGACCATAAAATTGTCTGATGGCCACTCACAAGCTTGTACTTCTGCGTCCCTCGGTAGTTTATCGTCTTGCTCACGCATAGCAAGCCTGGGTCCTTTCTTTATTGAGGAACCACCTTGATACATTCTCCTAGACATATTTATTTTTCTGAAAAATTTCTGAAATTTTAGTTACTTCAAAATAAAAGTTAATAAAACTAAACAAGATTGGTAGCAGCTACTCCTACAAGTGCCTAGAGCCTATATCATGCATTAGAATTACTTGGGACCTCATAAATTTAACATGCAAGCTCAAGAACAGGGTCACCTATGCAGAAAAAATTTGCAATGAATAAAGCAGTAGAACAAAAACTAACTGGACCAACGGAGGAGTCACATACCAAGCAACAATCTCCTAAAGCAGTTTTGTGAATGGAGCTTTGAGCAAGGAGATCGAAAATCGCAGCAAAATGAGCTAGAACTCGTGCTTGAGTTGGATGATGAATTTTTTTTGGGAATAAGATGGAGTGTGTGGGTACAGGAATAAGTGGGCGGGGCCACCCTGGGCCCACGAGACAGGGGGGCACGCCCAGGGGGGTGTGGGCGCGCCCTCCACCCTCGTGGCCAGGTGCTTGCCCCTCCTGAAGTGTTTTCAGTGCCTAAAATCCTCAAATATTCCATAAAAATCATACTAAATTTGCAGGGCATTTGGAGCACTTTTATTTTCGGGATATATTTTTATTGCACGATAAATCAGAAAACAGATAGATAATACTATTTTTGCTTTATTTATTTTAAATATCAGAAAGTAAAAAGAGGGTACAGTAGGTTGTGCCTTCTAGTTTCATCCATCTCATGATCATCAACATGAATCCACTAATAAGGTTGATCAAGTCTTGTTAACAAACTCATTCCGAATAACACGGAACCGGAGAATTTTCGAATAACACTAGGTTACCTCAACGGGGATATGAACATCCCCATCAATAAGAATATCATACTTTTTCTTGACAGTAGGAAGAGGAAATTTCAAACCTCCAATAATGATAGTTGGAACTTTTCTAATAGAATTGATGTTATGAACTTGAGATTGTTTCCTCGGAAAGTGTACCATATGCTCATTACCATTAACATGAAAAGTGACATTGCCTTTGTTGCAATCAATAATAGCCCTTGCAGTATTCAAAAACGGTCTACCAAGGATAATCGACATACTATCATCCTCGGGAATAACAAGAACAACAAAGTCCGTTAAGATAGTGACATTTGCAACCACAACAGGCACATCCTCACAAATACCGACAGGTATAGCAGTTGATTTATCAGCCATTTGCACAAATATTTCAGTAGGTGTCAACTTATTCAATTCAAGTCTACGATATAAAGAGAGAGGCAATAACACTAACACCAGCTCCAAGATCACATAAAGCAGTTTCAACATAGTTTCTATTAATAGAGCATGGTATAGTTGGTACCCCTGGATCTCCAAGTTTCTTTGGTATTCCACCCTTAAAAGTGTAATTAGCAAGCATGGTGGAAATTTCAGCTTCTGGTATCTTTCTTTTATTTGTAATGATATCCTTCATGTACTTAGCATAAGGATTTACTTTAAGCATATTAGTTGAGCGCATACGTAAGAAGATAGGTTTAATCATTTCAGCAAAGCGCTCAAAATCCTCATCATACTTTGTCTTGAATGGTTTAGGAGGAAAGGGCATGGGTTTTTGAACCCATGGTTCTCTTTCTCTACCGTGCTTCCTAGCAACAAAATATCTCTTATCGTAACGTTGATTCTTTGATTGTGGGTTATCAAGATCAACAGCAGGTTCAACCTCTACTTCATTATTATTGCTAGGTTGAGTATCAACATGAACATTATCATCAACATTATCACTAGGTTCATGTTCATCACCTGATTGTGTTTCAGCATCAGAAATAGAAATATCATTGGGATTCTCAGGTGTGTCTACAACAGGTTCACTAGAAGCATGCAAAGTCCTATCGTTTTTCTTTTTCTTCTTTTTAGAAGAACTAGGTGCCTCTAAATTATTTCTTTGAGAATCCTGCTCGATTCTCTTAGGGTGGCCTTCGGGATACAATGGTTCCTGAGTCATTCTACCAGTTCTAGTAGCCACGCTAACAGCAAAGTCATACTTATTATTTAATTCATCGAGCAAACCCCTTTGAGCTTAAGTTCTCCTTTAACTCTAGCCATATAATCACTCAAGTGTCCTATTTCGAAAGCATTATTTTTAATTCTCTACCAACATAAGTATTAAAAATTTCTTGTCTAGCCATAAAGTCATCAAATTCATCTAAGCATGGGCTATGAAATTTAGTAGAGGGAATTTCACTTTTATCATATCTATAGAGAGAATTTACGTTTACTACCTGTGTCGGGTTATCAAGACAATGTGGTTCTTCGACAGGCGGTATATTAAGACCATGTATTTCTTCAATAGGTGGTAAATTCTTAATATCTTCAGCTTTAATACCTTTTTCTTTCATTGATTTCTTTGCCTCTTGCATATCTTCAGGACTGAGAAATAGAACACCTCTCTTCTTAGGAGTGGGTTTAGGAATAGGCTCGGGAGTTGGCTCAATTGGTTCAGGGATTGCCTTAGGAATTGGCTCAGGGAGAGTCCAATTATTTTCATTAGTCAACATATTATTCAATAGTAATTTAGCTTGGTTGACTGTTCTTTCCCTGAAACTTGCTCTCTGATTTTTTTTCCCTACGAAACGGAATATATGGAGTTGGAGTTGAGGTCGGTGGAGCATCAGGGGGCCCACGAGACAGAGGGCGCGCCCCCGCCCTCGTGGACAGGGTGTGGGCCCCTGGCCTTGATTCTTTCGCCAGTATTTTTTTTATTTTCCAAAACTTATCTCCGTGGATTTTTAGGTCATTCCGAGAACTTTTGTTTTCTACACAATAAACAACATCATGACGGTTCTACTGAAAACAGCGTCAGTCCGGGTTAGTTTCATTCAAATCATACAAGTTAGAGTCCAAAACAAGGGCAAAAGTGTTTGGAAAAGTAGATACGTTGGAGACGTATCACTACTCATGGCAAGGGATGATGCATACAAGAACAACACATCAAAGCAAGTTTAAATGAGGCCGGAAACAACATATAACAATTTCGGTAAGTCCTCATATGCAAATTTTGAAATTGGCCCAGAACTGAATAAACCTTATTTTCAAGTAGTTAAACAGCAAGTTAAGATGCACCACGATGATCTATACGAAATTCTTGTCAAGTTACATATAAAGTTCATTTAATTCGGAGCTACGGCGTAGAAGATATGAGCAAAACAAGTTAAACATGGCATTGATGCAAAATGCATTCAAACGTCAAGCAAACACACTCAACACAAGGATTCAACATGCCATGATGAAACTACATGCAATTCTAAGCAAGTTTCTATAGAGCATGCTCAAAATGGAGCAACGGTGAAACACATACACCGAAAGCAAGTTATAACAACAATCTGCCCAAAACAACAAGTAGGCACTTTGCAACCATCAAAACAACATCCTACGGGAATCATATAAGCACAATCTTGACATGAAATTCATTTACAGATAACATACTTAAAATATCATTAAGGTGCAGGTTCGTAGTCATCAAGATTAAACCAATGTGATCAATGCAAAAATCAACTTTATAACACAGGAGCATATGCATGAGCAAAGTTAATATGATGGCATGTTTGAGGCAAGAAACAAATATGCTACAGCAACTAAACATGGCAACCAAGGGCATGGCAAAAAATTACACATAACAAGGAGAAAATAACATCATGGCATCATATACATATGGCTCATGGATTAGTAAGAACCAACAAGAAAAATTTGAATGTTGAAACAGTTTCGGCAAGTGTAAAACAGCAGCATTATGATAGCATTTTGCAAGCATGGAACGGAGACATATGATCTTTAAAATTAACAACCATGGTATGCGAACAGAGTACTCGTTGCATACTGCAAAACATGTAATTGGAGCATCTCCAGAATAGGCATAGATTAACTAATATCGAGCTCACAACATAGCATCATGAAGTTAACAGAAATCTGGAATAGCATATAGGCATGTTCATGGCGATGGATACATATGCTAAAGGACATATATAGGGCATCAAAAGGCATGGCATGATAAAGCATAACATACAAAACAAAACATGTCAACTAAGTATCCGCAGATTCTGCATAGATTAATTGGTAGCATCAAGCAAAGATAGCAACATGATATAATAGATTCAGCATTGACAGAACATTCACGAGTATACCACTTCACAAGCTTGATGCACTCACTACAGGGTATATCAGAATACATGTAGACATGGTGCTCAAAAGAAAATCACACAAAAAGATATAAAAATGACAAATATGCTAGTTACAACAGTTTTCAGCAGTTAATAGCAACATGCACTTTTGCAACAGGGATTAAGATATCAAGATGCACCCTAACATGAATGCAAAGCACACCAACAGGAAGAGCATGAAGAGCAGAACATGTGCATATCAAGATCATCATTATAGAATCAACAAAGACAAAGTTATAGCACTCACAAGATCCATACATGATGTTAACAATCAGCACATTCCAGTAGTGTATATTACTTAGCAGTTTTACAATGAAGATTAAGGCATCAATATTAATACTAACATGAATGAAAACTACTCTATCATGAAGAGCACTCTGAGATGAACATTTTGACATATCATACACGCAAAACGGAGTAGTACACACGAAGTTACAAGGTACAAAAAATGCATGCATGATGCTGAAATCTCAGGAGTTGGCCATTCACTGAATAAAACGGACCTGCGCGGGATAACTACTCTACGCACGGGCGCTGGATAGGGGCTCACATTGTGGTCTAGGCCCATGTCGGCGATGGATCGGGCTGGAGGAGATGTCCCTGGAGGCCCATGCGGGTGCTCCTCCTCGATCCCTCCTGGATCGAGGGGAGGCATGGCGGCGGCGCAATGTTGGTGAGGCGGGACGGCGCTCCGGCGAGCGGGACAAGGCCTAAGTGGCAGGGAACGAGCAGATTCGGGCATGGTGACCCCGGATCCAGCCTCGGGCGAGGCCGCCAGGCCTCACATGGCTGGTGGCGAGGTCCGTGAGTGGCGGCGGTGGGGTTCCTGCAAAGGGGAGAGAGAGGGATCGGGTGAGGGAGTGCAGACAGATGGAGAGGGAAGAAAGAGAGGGGAGGGGACCAGCCTGGGGTCGGCGGGCGGCGCTGGTTGCCGGCGGGCGCAGACGGTGGGGCA
>NC_041383.1:319120716-319153050 GCF_002162155.2 Triticum dicoccoides | reverse complement strand
GGGCCTGCAGGGCCACGGGAGGTGGGAGGCTGAAGCGGGTGATGTGACGCACGGGAAGTGGCCACGGGCGGCGGCGCGGTGTCGGCGCAGCCAATGGCTACGCGCCAAGTGGCGGTGGCGAGGTGGCCGGCGTGGAGTTCGAGGTGGTGGTCGACGGTTGCGGGGTGGGAGGTGGCTGGCAGCACGGAAATCGAGGAGGGGGGAGGAGAAGGCCAAAAATGGCATCTGGAGGTGTTTAAATAGTGTAGGGGGTCTAGGGTTAGGCGTTTTGGGGTCATTCGGAGCCCTCCGATCGCGATCCGACGGTTTTGGTTGGAGGAGGGTCTAGGTGGGCTGCAGGAGGGGTTAGTGGGCTGTGCAGAAGGGGTTGGGCTGAGAGGAGAGAAGAGAAGTGCAGCCAGGGCAGGGTTTTCGGACAACGAAAACATCCGACGTTATACCGGCTATATCGCGGCTATATGTTTAACAGTTGGGCTATCAAATGGACTCCGATTGCGACGAAATTTGGTAGGTGGTCTGTCTACACTATAATAAGACCGCACGCCAACTTTCACCCCATTCCAAGAATATTTTTATGCCACGTATAAAATAATATTTCGGAGGTGCCACGGGCGCGTGCGAGTGTGTCTGGGCTCAGAACGGACAACGGAGAGAACTGGGAGGACCCGAACGGATGCAAGTTTTGAAAAACATGCTGATGAAATGCAAATGATGACATGGCAAAGTGCAACACACAAGCAAATGAGATGGCAACGACGGCGAATAACTAGATGACACCTGGCGCATCGGTCTTGGGGCGTTCCACCTACTCTCTTCAAGGATGCCCATAAGATCGTCTTCTCTTGTGATGAATGTGAAAGAATAGGTAATATCGGTAAGCATCAAGAAATGCCTATGAATTCTTCACTAGCTGTTGAACCATTTGATGTTTGGGGATTTGATTGCATGGGACCTTTTCCTTCCTCTAATGGGTATACTCATATTTTGGTTGCTGTTGATTATGTTACTAAGTGGGTAGATGATATTCCAACTAGTAGTGTTGATCACAACACCTCTATTAAAATGCTTAAAGAAGTTATTTTCCCAAGGTTTGGAGTCCCTAGATATTTAATGACTGATGGTGGTTCACACTTTATCCATGGTGCTTTCCGTAAAATGCTTGACAAGTATGATGTTAACCATAGAATTGCATCACCCTATCATCCTCATTCTAGTGGTCAAGTTGAACTTAGAAGTAGAGAAATAAAATTAATTCTACAAAAGACTGCCAATAGGTCCCGGAAGAATTGGTCTAAAAAACTAGATGATGCACTTTGGGCTTATAGAACAGCATATAAAAATCCTATGGGTATGTCTCCTTATGGAAAAGCTTGTCATTTGCCTCTTGAGTTAGAACATAAAGCATATTGGGCAATTAAGGAACTCAACTATGATTTCAAACTTGCCGGTGAAAAGAGGTCATTTGATATTAGCTCATTAGATGAATGGAGAACCCAAGCTTATGAAAATGCAAAGTTATTCAAAGAAAAAGTTAAAAGATGGCATGACAAAAGAATCCAAAAGCTTGAGTTCAAAGTTGGAGAATATGTTCTTTTGTACAACTCTCATTTAAGATTCTTTGCAGGAAAACTCCTCTCCAAATGGGAAGGACCCTGCGTTATCGAGGAGGTTTATCGATCTGGAGCTATCAAAATAAATAATGCTAAAGGAACTAATCCGAAGGTTGTTAATGGGCAACGAATAAAACATTATATCTCATGTACGCCCATTAATGTTGAAAGCAATATTATCCAAACTATGACACCGAAAGAACACATAAAAGAAACCTTCCGGAACACTCCAGAATTGTGAAAAAAGGAGGATGTACGTGATACGGTAAGTAAACGGACTCCGAAAAATCCGCAAAGTATTTTTTGTCAGTTTTGGAATATTTAAAAAAATTAGGGAAATAAGAAACTACGAGGAAGGTGACCCTGGTTGGCACAAGACACCAGGGCGCGCCTAGCTTGCCAGGCGCCCACAGGTGGGTTGTGCCCACCTCGGGTACCTTCCGGACTCCGTTTTCCCCCGTTTTGCTTGTTTCCCAAGATAAAAAAATCTTTATATACCCCCCATACCTCTTGGCCACCGTATCGCGGAGAAATCTCCTATTTTCTTTTCTCACTGTTTTTTGTCAGATCTATTGAGCTAGGCATCATGTCTTCTTCTTCCTCTAACAATACTAGTTGACCCGTTGCGCCAAATGACGCAGAGACCCGCTAAAGCCATGTTGTCGATGAAAATAGTTTCATTTTGCAAGGACATATTCAATACTCGTAGTAGAAAGCCCATGTGTTAAACCATGTTATATTTAAAATTTGTTTATTACGCTGCAAAATCCGAGCTTCAAAAATAATTATATTTGTATAACATGTAGACCAGCTAAGGAAGTATTGTTTTAGTTTAAAATATGATTATCACGATGAGAAATCTAAGTTAAAAAAAACATATTTGTATAAGATGTATAGATCAATTAAGGATGTATTTTTTAGCAGTGTTTGCCACCAAACTTTTATTTTCCATGTGCACAAAAAAAACTCTTTGTTGTGCATATGAAGACATGTATTTGAAAGGCTTGTACGCTACCTAGCCTAGCCCACGAACAAAGTCATGTGTGACCCGTTGCGCCAAATGGTGCAGATGCCCGCTGTCTACAATGAGATATACATACACATTTTAATTTGGTAGTACAGAGTCTTATTGCATCCAAATTAAAAGTACACGCATAAAACATCGTATGTCAGGCTGAAAGTAACCATACTATACTATATACCATTAATCCAAGTTCTTTTGTGGTTGATTAACTGTCCTAGCCCTGTTGGCACTCCAAACTACTTGTCATGTACTCCCTCCGTCTGAAATTACTTGTCGTAAAAATAAATAAAAATGGATGTATTTAGAACTATTGCGTCTAGATACATCTATTTCTATGACAAGTATTTCCGGACGGAGGGAGTAGGACAGAAAAAAGTGCTTCAGAAAAAAAGACCATGGAACATTAGACCATAAGGGCCGACAAGAGACGTAGGTAATCCTAAGCGGGATAGTAATAGGACAGTCGCTGGTATAATTCTGCATAAAGATGGAAATCAAAACTTAAACAATCTTTCATTGCCTTTGACCCTGAACCATCTCAATATTGATGGAAAGAGATGGTGTTAAAGATGCAAATATAGCATGATGTAAAGCGAAAGAAGCCACTCATGTCTTCTGTCTTGTTTATCGTTCTAAAGGAAAATCAAACTGGAAACGACAACCAACATACTATACCTTCTACTTATCATTTTTAGTTTCGTATATGATCAAATGTAGGCACCGAAATGAAAGAAATGAATCTCTAGGTACTTATGTAGTAGATTTATAACACGAGGTCATGTAACAGGCAGAACATAGCATCATGAGAAATAGGAGCGAGATCATATCCCAGGCATCAAATTTTCCATACACACAATCATACCCAACCAATGGGCTTGGCTAATAGGAGAACATAATTAAGTGTTAGTTAACTTAACAATCACCTGGAAAGTCAGCGGGGCTAGAAACCCGAGAAACTAAATAAGATGGGTATGACTAAAAGTACAATAGCATGGTGCAGGTTCTTGTAGTCAAATAGATTGATGGTCAGGTAAGAAATTCTACATAAACAATTTAGGGAAAATTTAGAAACATAACATATGCACTGGATTTCTCTTGTAAATTTACATTTGTGCACAGTCCCATATGGTAAGAACAGCAAAGACAGTTAATAATTAATGAGCATTCCACCTTTTGTTCCCAACACCTGATCATTAACCATTAGTCGAGTTGTTTCCTCATAAAACAAGTAGACAGATAAAATATGCGAGATCTATACATTTCATTTGGGTGCGGGTGTGGGTGTGGGTGTGTGAAAGGGTGTCGAAGCTATCACACTATAGCTGGATCTTAAACCAGAACAATTACATTAAAGTGTGCCAAAGCTATCACACTACAACTGGATGTTAAACCAGGAGGAGAGCATGACTATCTGAAGGGGGAAGCTAGAGCTATAAAATCTTCATTCTTCTCCTGCACCACAACTTCACCGGATGTCAGAAAGGAGAGTCTGATATGCAAAAGATCCGGTAATACAATGAATCTGATTAGAATTCACAATTTCTAATTGTTTTTGTAAATTCTAATTGCATGCATGCACGGTGCGTGATAGCTACAGCTTTGCTTTCTTCCCAGCCCCAGGTGCTTTTCCACCAGCATTGGACATAAGCCTACAGAGGCAGCGGTTAGTAACAAACTGTAAGATTGACAGTCTAGCTAAACACTAATTGTTCTATAGCAGTACTACAGAAGTAGCAACTTTTAGCCTTCGTTTTGTTTGAAATGGAAACAAGAACCATTTACTTCTGTGTAACAACTCTCATGTTTCCCAATAGTTCAAAAAAGCTTCAGGAATGTAGTGCAGCTACTAATTAGCATGTTCGCATGCAAGGAAATTATCATCTAGTATATAGTACAGAAACAAGTATTCTATGGAAGCCATCCCATATACTTCCATATATACTGAGAAGGAAAGACTGTTTAATGTAAAGAAGCATACCTCGTTTTTTGGTACTGAATACATGATGCATAAGCGGAACACTGGCAAAAGAAGAAATGAGTAATAATTTAGGGAATAACATGGCAAGAGTTAACATTTAGGGGATAACATGGCAAGGACAATACAATCAGGGGAGAAAGCGGTAATGACACTACACATAGTTGAGCATGCCACCTAAAGTATCATAGTTCAACCACAATTCACAGAAATTGATGTCTAAAAAATAGGAAATAGCATGCAGAAAGTGTAATAATATCCAGAGATACATAGTTCAGGCTGTGACCCAAAGCATCCTAACCTTTCAGAGCTATACCAATAGAATACATAGTTTACCGAACTCGTGCATGCTCTCCAACTGCGCGATTGTGGGAACTACCATGTCGCAATCCTCCTTCGCTATGTCATCCTTCTCATCTGCATCACACAACACACACGCACAACAACTCAGAATTGCATCACGCCAATCTGGAAACGGAACCCCCAAAAAAGGAACATGGAGGGAATACACCATTGAACAGGCTCTTCATGGTCTCGGAGCATCCGCCAACCCCTATTGCTGCCACCCGCTGCCGTCTGCCTCATTGCGGCCCTCTGCACATGTCCATTGGCTTGGCTGCAAGGAAATCAGATCATATTTGCATGCACAAAAACAATTGGGGAAAAACTTTAAATGCTGAGTATTTTCCATCTAATAAACATTTTCTGGAAAAAAAGCAACATCGTCCCAACACAGATTAAGGTGTGCATTAAAAATACGGCAGTAAAGCACAGTTTACTTGGATTTTTTTATCCTTGATCTCTTTAAAAGATTTTCAACAATGGAGTTTTCTCTTGTTATAGCCCTAAAAAAGCAAAAATAAGTAAATCTATTTTCTGAATAAAACACACCGAGATAAGATAATCAAAATGAGGCATCATGCCTTAATTTTCTGAATACAAACACACCGAGATAAGAGAATCAAAATGAGGCATCATGCCTTCAGGAGCCAAGTGATGGAAACCTAATCGTGAAAATACTCCATAGGCAACCATGTCTTCCGAAAATCATCTAATACTTCTGTCCATTGTTGCTCTTCAATGTTCCAGATCTCACATCTGATCACTAAATAAAAAAACATTCATGAGAAGATTTCTATCAGATGGGAGAATCAACTAATAACTTTCTTCTCCACTTGTTCCAGTCCCCTATTTACCATCCCTTTCTCTCAAACACACATGCTGTAATTTTCAACAGAACAACTTTATGGCTTAGGTAGCTAGCCTACCATGCCATCACTGAATTATCAGCTCAAAATCGCAGAAAAATGATGCGTTGTTGTGTTGCCTTCTCAGGAAAGCAAGGTTACGTTGCAGTCGCAAGCTAAGTAGCTAACCAGGAACATTAAATTCCAATAGAGAAAATAACTCATATAGACAAAGACGTATGATTTTTGCTGTCGAAGGATTACCTATTTTGTCTGGGGGCCAAGGACGCCATTGATGAAGGTGGCACTCATGGTGGAGGCTGCAAATCCAAATCCGAGCGCCCGAAACGCTGATATGCAAGGAGGGTAAATTGTACGTGAGATAGAATCAACGAACATCAAACAAAGAATCACTTAGAGAAATCTCTCTGAGAAAAAGCGTAGGGAACAAAAAGAAATTGAACGGAAAATAAATGCGTCCTTGTTTGCCATCGAAGAATGAAGCATGCTTCTGCAACGCCGTCATGCCGCAGGCACCCGAATCATTGCCGTGCGCCGACGCCTAGCTTCCTTTCCAGTAGGAATCAAGAAGAGAACACCGTGTGTTGAAGTAATATTTAAGACAACTACAAATAAGAACCATTCGACAGCTAACTGTGTATCTGTAATACTGCACATGCATGTAATATCCCAGTCCTACAAAGCTCACTCCTATGAACCAAATGGCCGTAAAACAATACAATTTTGCATAGTAGCTTGGATAAAAGAGAAAAAACATGCTGCACATGCGTTTCAAAAGATAAAGCACAAATTATTTGCTTAAATGTTGTATTGCATACAGGGCTAAACTTGTAGGCTTGAAAGATAACAACTGTTAGCAAGGAAAATCACGAACAATTACTCATAACATGAAGATCACCAGAGCCCTTTCCAGTTGGATTTGTCGTCTCTCGGTTGACTGGAGAGGCACCCATTTCCCATTGGTAGCAGCCAGACCTCTCCCCTCCACTTTGTGATGAACAAATGCGCCAAATGAGCAGAATGCAAGGCAACATAAAATTCCAGAAGGAGAACAAACAAGGTAGTTAGAACTAAAGGTGTAGTTCGGACAACCTATAGGCATAAACAATTTTTGCTCCTCCTCTTGAATCGCTTCAGATTCATCAATTGATTCGGTGAACCATATGAGATGCTTCTCACACCATGAGCTGGTCTGGTACAGAATTAATTGAATCAGGAATATAGCAGATATGCAACTATAGTTGGGAGTTGAAGTGAAGCAGGAGTGCATTTGAAAAAAAGAAATCAAGAAGTACTTTTATACCGAGAGTAAGAAATTGCTGCAGACATGTGGTTGTATCTAAATCAGTGTATCTCAGAGCAGCCTGCAAAACTGACCTGTGTAGCATGCAGTGTGATACACCTGAGCATCTTGAATCACCCCGGGATGCCTAAAGTGCCATGCATTAAGGGAACACTCGGCGACAGAACAACAAGTACTAAATGGTTGAATCAGTGGCTTCCAAATGGAGAGAGAGAAACATGAGCATGCTTATCGAGCAATGGGAACAAGAAAGCGAACACTTTCTTCAGTAAGTATTTGGCAATGTTTCCGCGAGATGCAAGAAGTTACCTAGAATGACTCCTCATGCGGGGCTGCATCGAAAGTATTCATATGCATTTTGCTTTATATTATATCTGACATGATGTCTTCATACATCCATGATTCATGCAAGAAGTAATATATAGGTCCCAGTGACAACTATACAGAACAAAGTGATATCACACAGAAGGAGAACAAACAAGGTAGTTAGAACTAAAGGTGTAGTTCGGACAACCTATAGGCATAAACAATTTTTTCTCCTCCTCTTGAATCGCTTCAGATTCATCAATTGATTCGGTGAACCATATGAGATGCTTCTCACACCATGAGCTGGTCTGGTACAGAATTAATTGAATCAGGAATATAGCAGATATGCAACTATAGTTGGGAGTTGAAGTGAAGCAGGAGTGCATTTGAAAAAAAGAAAGCAAGAAGTACTTTTATACCGAGAGTAAGAAATTGCTGCAGACATGTGGTTGTATCTAAATCAGTGTATCTCAGAGCAGCCTGCAAAACTGACCTGTGTAGAATGCAGTGTGATACACCTGAGCATCTTGAATCACCCCAGGATGCCTAAAGTGCCATGCATTAAGGGAACACTCAGCGACAGAACAACAAGTACTAAATGGTTGAATCAGTGGCTTCCAAAATGGAGAGAGAGAAACATGAGCATGCTTATCGAGCAATGGGAACAAGAAAGCGAACCCTTTCTTCAGTAAGTATTTGGCAATGTTTCCCCGAGATGCAAGAAGTTACCTAGAATGACTCCTCATGCGGGGCTGCATCGAGAAGAAGATATATGGCTGATCGAATATTCTATCCTCCTTGCTATAATGCTCTTGTTGGCATGTCCTGCACGACCTCCCCCTTCCACTCCTCGAGGCGCTCCTGCAGTCAGTGCAACCATCCATGAGACAAGAGGGGGAGAAGAGAGTCAGGAGGTGAAGGCAAACCTGAATCACCTCCTGCTGCTCCGGCTGGCGAGCCTCCTTCAACTGCTGACCCCGACCACATTCACTGCTCGACCAACCCTGCTGCTTCCACCCAGAGGTGCAGGACTCACCATCGCTCTCTGCCTTCTCCCTCCGAACTGGCCGCCGTCGTGGAGCGCCTAAGGGCGGGAGCATGCCCGAATCGCCAGCTCCATCAACCTCTGTTGCGCCCAAAGACACCAGATTCCCCATGGCCTTTTGCCTCCAACCCGACCCGGCCGCCGCCATGGGGTTAGCTAAGATAACGAGGGAGGGAGCCGGCGGTGCGGGGGAGCATAGGAGGTGGCTAAGGCAAGTGGGGAGAGGGGAGGTGACGGTGTGGGAGAAGAGATGGGGGAGCCGGGAGGAGACGAGGCGGGGAGGAGGGGGTGTGGCGGCTGTGGATGCTAGGGTTCACGCCCACGACCAAGCCACAGACTGCACGTCGCACGCGCGGCGCGCGAGGAGCTGATTGGACAAACCCTGGAAAGTCTCACCCAGCCAATAGCCACTTGAAGCGAGCCCACCGGTCATCGGGCATGGAAAGATACTGCGCGGTGAAAACCGCTGATGACCGGCTGGTGAAAATCCAACGGCCAAAAGATCAAGTTGACCAAATCTGACGGCTGACGAAGCTTCAATCTGGGGGAGCACTCTGGATGCAGGTTGGCCAGGGTCCTTATAGGTTTAAATGGAAGAGGATGCTTGGTTGATGAAGGTCGAGCTGAAGAGGGAAGAGCCCGTTGGAGCAGCCAAGGAGGACAAGAGCAAGGAGGCCACCGGAGATCAAGTGCCAGTGATCGAGCAAGTCCTGCCTGCTGATGAGGAAGAGGAAGATATCCTTAAACCTTACTATGCACATCTTACCCCCACTGAGATTGTAGCCTTCGGGATCATTGAAACGGTTCGTGTGCAAAATAAGTACTCGTGAAAATATTCTGCATCAAGAGCACATCACCTTCCTTCGGAGCGTCATCCGTAGATTGGAGAATCTCTTGGTCCATAAGGACCGGGTCGCTACTACTTCATCACCACCACCTCCTTCTTCATCACCTAAAGAAAATTGAGTATCGGGTATGGGCATTCCCCTTGGCTTTCGCCAAGCTTCGGGGAAGTGCCCCGGTATTGTATCAACTCCACTATCTTTTGCCTTTACTTTTCTTAGTTCGACCCATAGTTATCTTTTGCTTTAGATGAATAAAAGTTTACTTCGATCCTTTCTTTTTGTGAGTTTTCTTAGTGATCTATCTTTGTAATAGTGTGCGAGATATATAATAAAGTTTAGTATGAGTTTTGTTTCTTTTACTTTCATGTTTTAAGAAAAAGAAAGGAAATAAATGAAAAAGATCATATGGTAATCTTATGGTAAGTGGTGACATTACATAAGGAAAAGTATAAGTAGTAAATTTTATTGTAGATTAACAAACATAGCATTGGTAAATGATGAAACTCATGAAAGAATTAATAAGGGAAGAGAAGATTCACATGCAAATACACTATCCTGTAAATCTTTTGTGATTTTGAGCACCCATAAAAATATTATATGCCAAAATTGTTGACGTTGGACAAGGAAGACAACATAATGATTTATGTTTGTTCGTATTCACATACAAGTTATATTTTCATAGATCCTTTCAACATGTGGTGTTTGCCCCTATCTTTGCTAGCCAAAAATTCCGCACTAAGTAGAGATACTACTTGTGCATCCAAAACCCTTAAACCCAAATCTTATTTGGAGAGTCCACCATACCTACCTATGGATTGAGTAAGATCCTTCAAGTAAGTTGTCATCGGTGCAAAAAGGCAATAAAAATTGCTTCTAAAAGTGTTAGATCATTTAGTGTAAGAGAAAATTGAGCGTTGTATGAACTTGTGATGGCGAATAATAAAAGCGATAGACTGCATAATAAAGGTTGCCATCATGAGGGGCAATATAACGTGACGTTCTCTTGTACTAAGGGGTTGAGCATACAAACAAAAAGTGCATGGCAACCTCTGCTTCCGTCTGTGAAGGGCCTATCTTTTACTTTTATGTATGTACTTTCATGCAAGAGTCAAAGGTTTTTTCTCTATTCCTTTTTATTTTCTCCTTTGGCAAACATATTATGGTGAGGAAAGATCTAGGCACAAATATCCAGTTGAATATGGGTAGCATGAGTTATTATTGTTGACATCACCATTGAGGTGCATACGTTGGGAGGCGAAACTATAAGCCCCTATCTTTCTATGTGTTCGGTTGAAACGTTTTGCTCATGTGTACGCGGTGAGTGTTAGCAATCATAGAAGACTAAATGATGGCTGAGTATGTGAAGTTGCCTAAAGGCTCCGATACGTGACCCTTCCTGAAAAGATGATGAATTGTTGCAAAAGTTGACTGAGAACATAGGTTGTTGGTTTCCAATAGAGTATATACTTTATACTTCGATTGTGTGATGAATTGTTACTTGTTCATGAGAAGTCTATGATAAAAGTTCTATAATAAAAGTTTTATGTTAAAGTTTGTTGATGTCATAATAAGTTACATGATGCTGCTATGTCCATATTTTTGTTTTTATCGACACCTCTCTCTCTAAGCATGTGGACATGTTTTTCGATTTCGGTTTTCGCTTCTTGGGAGTTGATACGTCCATTTTGCATCATGTTTACCAACTGTTATTTATGTTGTTTTGCAGTATAATAATGCTTTTTGGAGCAATTTTAATGCCTTTTCTCTCATAATATGCAAGGTATACATAAAGGGGGAGAATTATGGCGGTTCGAAATCTCGACCTGAAAAAGCTACGTCAGGCTACCTATTCTGCACAACTCCAAATGAGCTGAAACTTCACGAGGATTTTTTATGGATTAAATAAGAAATACTGGAGCAAATAAGTACTGGAGGGGGCCACCCTAGTGAGCACAAGACACCAGGGCGCGCATGGGCCCCCAGGCTCGCCCTGGTGGGTTGTGCTCACTCAGGCCCACCTCCAGTGCCCTTCTTCTGGTACATAAGTCATTTTGACCTAGAAAAAAATAAGGAGAGGCCTTTTGGGATGAAGCGCCACCGTCTCATGGCGAAACCTGGACAGGAGCACTTGTGCCCTCCGGCAGAGCAATTCTGCCGTAGGAACTATCCTCCCAGAGGGGGAAATCATCGTCATCATCATCACCAACAAATCTCCCATCTTGGGGAGGTCTATCTCCATCAACATCTTCAATAGCACCAACTCCTCTCAAACCCTAGTTCATCTCTTGTGTTCAATCTTTGTACGGGAACTATAGATTGGTGCTTGTGGGTCACTAGTAGTGTTGATTACATCCTGTAGTTGATTACTATATGGTTTATTTGGTGGAAGATTATGTGTTAAGTTTAATTATGTTATTTAATACCCCTTTGATCTTGAGCATGATTATCATTTGTGAGTAGTTACTTTTGTTCTGGAGGTCGCGGGAGAAATCATGTTGCAAGTAATCATGTGAACTTGATGTGTGTTCGATATTTTGATGATATGTATGTTGTGATTCCCGTAGTGGTGTCATGTGAACGTCGACTACATGACACGTCACCATATTTGGCCTAAGGTAATGCATTGTGGAGTAGTTATTAGATGATGGGTTGCGAGAGTGACAGAAGCTTAAACCCTAGTTTATGCGCTATTCCGTAAGGAACCGATTGGATCCAAAAGTTTAATGCTATGGTTAGAATTTATTCTTAATACTTTTCTCATAGTTGCGGATGCTTGCGAGGGGGTTAATCATAAGTAGGATGTTCGTTCAAGTAAGAACAGCACCTAAGCACCGGTCCACCCACATACCAAATTATCAAAGTAGCAAACACGAATTAAGTGAACATGATGAAAGTGACTAGATGAAATTCCCGTGTACCCTCAAGAACACTTTGCTTATCGTAAGAGACCGTTTTGGCCTGTCATTTGCCTCAAAAGGATTGGGCTGCCTTGCTACACTTTTGCTACTATTACCGTCACTTGCTCGTACAAATTATCTTGCTATCAAATTACTCGGTTACTTACAATTTCAGCACTTGGAGACATTACCTTGCTGAAAACCACTTGTCATTTCCTTTTGCTCCTCGTTGGGTTCGACACTCTTACTTATCGAAAAGGCTACAATTGATCCCATATACTTGTGGGTCATCAGGGGACTCTATGTTAGTGTCACCTGGGGAAAGATACTGACCGGGAGCTTACCCTGGGTACTTGAGGTACTGCGGGTCGTGGATGACACGGAAGCTTCCCGGATATTGTGGGTAAAGTGTACCTCCGCAGAGTGTCAAACTATTCGAATAATCGTGTCAATGGTCAAGGACAGTTGGGTGGTGCTACTTAAACTATGTCCAGAATTTTACAAACTTGGTATGTGTAAGTTTCATGGGTCAAGTAAAGACTTGACATGTTGATTAAGCTACAGTTGTTCTAAACTCTATTTATGTTGATATGTATAACCTGTTCACACAGAAATCTGAATCCTTATGATGCATGTTTTACTAGAGGCCTGATCATGTCATTTCACTCAAGCTCGCATTTGCAAGTTATTTAGTTATATTCCATGCATTGTTACCTTGATCTGAAACATGGGTTGCTTGCGAGTACATGCAAAGTACTCATTCGCTTGCCACTAGTTATTTAATTAGCCAGGTGTGGAAGAGCAGGAGTTCGAGGAAGAGTTCTTTGGTGACGAACATGCGAACTAGGACGTTTCCCAGTTAGAATACCTGTAGGGTTAAGGCAGATGACATGGGTCTGAATTGTCAACGAAGATTTCCGTTGCGATGATATACTGAAGACTTGACCATAATGGTCATAATTTGTGTAAAATGGTATGTATGGATGTATGTCTCTTGTTATTCAGCTTCTGTGTGTTCAGTGAACATTGATCTCTGGGATCATTGTACATGTGCATTCAGTGATCATGACTTACGATCGGGGTCCCCACAGAGCTCGTATCAGAGCCACCCTGATTGTAGGAAGCCTTAGTTAGCATGGTCATTAGTTAGGGTAAACCTATTTCCAAAACTATCCCTAATTTTCAAAAACTATCTATACTTCTCTTCCCTTTTGAGTTTCTTTTCGAAAACTAAAGATATAATTTCCTTATTGATCTCTCCCCCTCAAAACTTTTTGTAATGGTCGCTAGTACCCTTATTCCCCTAACCACTGGATTCCTTGGAATCCTCGTGGATAGCCTAGAAGGAAGACTCCTTGCCAAACATTCACCCACATCTTCTGAACACAAGTTTGGAGACACCAAGACAAGACAAAAGACACCTTCTCAGGGATTGAGGGAACCAAGACTCAGAAGATGGTGACACCCTCGATACTGCCCCAAGAGCAACCTTAGCCTGCAACGATCAGGGCATTGGATATGCAAGATCATGATATACATCGCTAATAGAGTAACCCTGTTGCTACCGTTGTTATATCGGCGACCATCGGTGGATGAGAACCTCGCCATTTAGTCCGCCTCACTATACTGAGCAGGAAAATGGTTCTCTTCATCCCCTGCTCTTGGTGTCGATGGTCATCAACGAAACCGACAGGTTGGACCTCTACTATGCCTTGTTAATGTCATTGCAAAAAGGATTGCTTACATAGAACCCTTGATGCCTTACGAGGCAAAAGGGATCGTCCTAATTAATAAGACAATAGAAGACCGAGTCAATGCCAACTAGGAGGAACCACCTTCACCCCATCAGCTCATCAGGCGAGAAGATTCTTCAGGCTCCACCCGGATCGTTTCATCGAACAACTACAAGAGATGTAGCGACACCTGAGGAAAACCCGGAAGGCTGCACGAGGCACAGAATAAAGCACGACTACTGAGTCCGAGAACCCCTAGGGTAGGATGAGTCGAGTAACCCCTATGCGCATTTGAGTCTGTATGATGGTTCGAATAGAACCATGATTGTGTGTGCTTGTTTTTATTTGTTTGTGTTTTGATATCAGTCACCCTTTTGCCCTAGGCAACAAGTACGTTACCATATCACTTACCTAGTCTTTTGTGTGTGTTTGGCCCTTTTGGCACCTGTTTGTTTGCACTTGCACTATAGAACCTCCTTTAGGCATTCCCCTCCTCTATGCTACTTTTCCCTCTCATCCCTCTCATCAACTGAAGAGCATCAAGACATGATGCAGCAAGGATTCTACAACGAACTAGCACTAAAGACTTTTGCTACAGCCTCCTCGACCAAGTGCACCCCTGTAGAGTTATGATTACCCCTCAAGATTAGAAACCCATCCCTATACCCTTCAAGACTTCACGAGATACCCCAGCTCGAATCCTTAACCATGTGCTTAACCCATAGAATTGCAAGAGAACGAGTTAAACATCCGTAACCTTGCTCAACATTAGGTCCATTATGGAACTAGTGGACATAGTGAACGAGCACATTATCATACTAATATAGCACAAGAACCGACGATGCCATAGGGAAGACCGATTTGAGGATATAGGAATAGAGGAAAAATGACTTGATGAGTTTATATCAGTGACCTTGAGGATATATCTGAGACTCTTTGGTGGATTATTTGGCTTTCATGATGAACTTGGTGGGATCACTTAATGGAGTAGAATAATGATATGTCTCCAACGTATCTATAATTTTGATTGTTCCATGCTATTATATTATCTGTTTTGGATGTTTAATGGGCTTTAATATGCTCTTTTATATTATTTTTGGGACTAACCTATTAACTGTAGGCCTAGTGCCAGTTTCTATATATTTTTGCCTATTTTAGAGTTTTGCAGAAAAGGAATATCAAACAGAGTCCAAATGGAATGAAACCTTCGCGAGGATCTTTCTTGGGCCAAAAGCAATACATAAGACTTGGAGTTGAAGTCTGGGACACTACAAGGAGGCCACGAGGCAGGAGGGCGCGCCCAGGGGGGTTAGCGTGCCACCCACCCTCGTGGGCCCATCATAGATCCACTGATGTACTTCTTTTGCCTATATATACTCTTATACCCTAGAAACATCAGGGGGAGCCATGAAACCACTTTTCCACCGCTGCAACCTTCTGTACCCATGAGATCCCATCTTGGGGCCTTTTTCAGCGGTCTCCCGGAGGGGGAATCGACCATGGAGGGCTTCTACATCAACACCATTGCCTCTCCAATGAAGCGTGAGTAGTTTACCACAGACCTTCGGGGCCATAGTTCTTAGCTAGATGGCTTATTCTCTCTCTTTGATTCCCAATACAAAGTTCTCCTCAATGTTCTTGGAGATCTATTCGATGTAATATTCTTTTGTGGTGTATTTGCCGATATCCGATGAATTGTGGATTTATGATCAAGATTATCTATGAATATTATTTGGTTCTTCTATGAATTATTATATGCATGATTTGATATCTTTGCAAGTGTCTTCGAATTATCAGTTTAGTTTGGCCTACTAGATTAATCTCTCTTGCAATGGGAGAAGAAGTGCTTAGCTTGGATTCAATCTTGCGGTGTCCTTTCCTAGTGACAGTAGGGGCAACAAGGCACGTATTTTATTGTTGCCATCGAGGATAAAAAGATGGGGTTTATATCATATTGCTTGACTTTATCCCTCTACATCATGTCGTCTTGCTTAATGCATTACTCCATTGTTATGAACTTAATACTCTAGATGCATGCTGGATGGCGGTCGATGTGTGGAGTAATAGTAGTAGATGCAGAATTGTTTCGGTCTACTTGACACGAACGTGATGCCTATGTTCATGATCATTGCCTTAGATGTCTTCATAATTATGTGCACTTCTATCAACTGCTCGGTAGTAATTTGTTCACTCACCGTAATACATGCTATCTTGAGAGAAGACAATAGTGAAACATATGTCCCCCGGGTATCTTTTCTATCATATTACATCTCTTTTATTTACATCGCATCTCGTTTACTATTTTCCAATCTTTACTTTCCAATCTATACAACAAAAATACCAAAAATATTTACTTTACTATCTTTATTAGATCTCACTTTTCCGAGTGACCGTGAAGGGATTGACAACCCCTTTATTGTGTTGGTTGCAAGGTTCTTGATTGTTTGTGCAGGTACTAGGTGACTTGTGTGCCGTCTCCTATTGGATTGATACCTTGGTTCTCAAAAGTTAACGGCATGTTCGCATATAGCCAATTTACAGCCCTCTAACCCAAGGCCCATTATGCCCTATCTGAATTAGGCCCAGTAGCGTCATCTGGGCCATCAAATATGATTCCAGCCCGTTTTCACTTTTGGCCCATGTATGGCCCATGACGTCTTTCGGCCCATATGAGGCCCTATGTAACTCTTGGCCTATTAACGACCCGTGGTGAAACTGGCCCGTAATGAATAGTGTATCACTTTACACCCATTAACGGCCCATGGTGAAACTGGCCCGTAATGAACAGTCTATCACTTTACACCCATTAATGGCCCGTGGTGAAACTGGCCCATAAAGAACAGTGTATCACTTTATACCCATTAACGGCCCGTTATTCCGTTGGGCCGTTTCCAGCCCATGTTATCTTTCGGCCTTCTCAGAGCCCATTTATTCTTGGGCTCATTTCCAGCATTCGTTTACTTACGGCCCGTTACTGTCATTTTCTGCTTGTGGACCAAATTCAACCCGTGGTTACAGTCGGCCCGTTTGTGGTCCGTTAGTACGTTGGGCCGTTTTCATAGTGTCATCAAATACGGCCTATTAACGATGGCCCGTTATGGTCGGCCCATGAACGGACGATTCCAACTCTAGCCCGTTTACGGCCATAATGCGGTCTGTTTGGCCCATGTTGGGCCAATCAATCATACGGCCTGTATAAGGCCCATTGATGATACGACCCGTAGAAGTCCCATTGTTTCTACGGCCCGTAGAAGGCCCACTGTTTCTACGGCCCGTAGAAGGCCCACTGTTTCTACGGCCCGTAGAAGGCCCACTGTTTCTACGGCCCATAGAAGGCCCACTGTTTCTATGGCCCGTAGGAGGCAAAGTGTCACTATAGTAAATATTAGCCCATGGTTATTGTGGCCTAGTTTTAAAAAATAGGTTATTGCAGCCACTAGCAAACCGCGGAAAAAGAACTGCACTGACTACAAGCAAACAAATAAACAAGACAACAAGGAAATAAATAATCAAGCAACTTACGCTAGGCTATCACGGCTATTACACATATTACATCCACTGGGCATCAAAGTTCGCCACCAGTGCAAATATAGGGAACACAATAGCATATAAACGCCACAGCAAAACAAGTCCACACTGAAACCACTTCAGAAGAGCTCAAGAAACAATATCCTGGGTACCCATAATGCTGGCAAGATGCTTAGCAAGCTTATTAACTTTCTCTTGTTTGGCGCTTAAGTCCTCCAGCACTTGCTGTTGCACCAAAAAGTATGCATCTGAATTCTGCAGGGACTTCCTCAGTCCTTCGGCTACCTGTCGCATAACATCTTATTGATGTCTTTCAACTTGAAGTTGAGACTCAAGAAGCCGAACTGATTCAGGCAACGAGTTCGAAGAGCTGGTGCCAACGGTGGTAGCCAGTAACTCGAACACTACATCAAGACAGGACTTTGGGGTTGTCTCAGTGTCTTCAATATAGTTTTTATCAGCTTTCTTGGAGACCAACAGGGATGTCTCACTATCTTGAACCTTATCTACATTACTTCCTTTACCATTGCATAACGGGGTACTCTTCTCCAATATTTTATCCGTGTTCTAAAAGAGAAACAAACAAACACATCTCACGTTTACAATGTAGTATATGAAACTCATTTTGGTAAACCAGTTTAGTAGTAAGGTGGACAAGATAGCAACATGAAACAAACATATATCTATGTAGTATGGCCACTGTATGGTCTATATCATTCTAGTCTATGTTGCCAAATCAAGATAGATACAGTTCGAATCATATCTATGTCACATCCCCAGTTCAGGCCTTGCTTGTTTTTGCTTTAGCATCCATGCATCATGTTTAAATTTTATGAAATTTGAAATGGGGAAGACAGAACCCCTAGAACCCTCTAAAACCAATTAGGGTTTACTAAAAATATTTTCAATGAACCTGAAATGCCCTTCTAAAATGTTCATCACCTTTGCCTTGGTCCTAAACCACTGTCAGAAGTGATGCACAGATTTCTAGGTCACTCTAAGGTCACTGGATTAAATCTCTAGCTATTTGAATTTGGGCATTTAAATTATATAAAATATTTCAAATGCTCAAATAATCCCAAACTAAAATGTTCCATGCTGGAAATATTCCAACTAAGGACCAGGTGCAGTTTGGTGATTTTTGGAGTTGCCTAGGTATTTTTAGAAATGGAACAAACCTACAGAATATTTAAAAAACAGAAAGAAAGAGAGAGGCTCACCTGGAACTTACCTGGCGCCCACCAAGCCCACCTGGGCCTCACCTGTGCGGCCCAGGAGCTGGCCCAGCCCAGCAGCCCTTCCCCTGTCGTCTTCCTCCTTGCCAGGAGGACGAGCGCGTGGCCGCAGCGCGCCGGCACGCGCCCCGGCCACCTCCACCCTGCCTGCCTGCGTCCCCGACGCCTAGACACCTCCAACGACGCCATGCACCCCCCTGAACCGCTCTCACTCTCTCCCGTGGCGATTTTCCTCTCTGGCTCTCTCCCCCCCCTCCTCTGTTCTCTCCACCGAGAGCCGCCGTCACCGCCGCTCACCGTTGCCGCGCCCAGAGCCACCCCCTCGCCCCTCTGATGTGCCTAGGAGCTCCGCCTTGGATCCGAGAAGCTCTACCACGATGCACGCGATGCCACGTGCCCTGCATCATCGCCATCGACGTCATCTTCATCCTCGGGTCCGACGATCGCCGCCGTGGCTCCAACGCCGTCCAAGCCTTCCCCGAGCTCGTCGACCCCTCCGTTCGATCCACTGTGAGCCCCGCCACCTTTTCCCCTCCTCCTCGAGCTTGTTCCCGCCCTCCAGCCGCCTCTTCAGCCGGAGCCGAGAGCTCCCGCCCGCCGGCCATGTCGCCGTCATGGCTAAAGACCCCGTAGTTTGCGCCTAGGCGCGTCATCGTGCTCGGGTTGCTCCTAGGAGACGACCCCGACCACCAGCTGGTCCGGCCGTGCACCGGAACGCCGAACCCGCGCGTGTCCGAACTTCGGCCGCCGCGGATGACCTCGCCGCGGTCGTATCCAGCCACCCCAGCTTCCGCCGTCTGCTCCATCAGCTGTGCGCGAGCAGCAGCTCTTCGTAGAGCCTCCCCGCGCCCAAAACCATCGCCTGTGGGCAATTTCCGAAGCCTCCGCCGTCTCTGTTGTCGCCGGCGACGAGCCGTGGACCGGGTCCGGCGGGTTTGACCCCGCTGACCAGGTTTGACCTCCCCCTCGTGTATCACTGACGCGTGGGCCACCCCCTGACACTTCTAATTAGTATTAGTTTAACACTAATTAACCTAGGTTAGTTAGCTAATTAGTCGCTGACTAGTGGGCCCCGGCCCCACAAACAGTTTAGTTGGAATTAACTTAAAGATAATTAATTTGGGTAATTAGTTGTGCCACTGACCAGTGGACCCCACTAGTCAGATTTGACCCGGTCAACCGCAGTTGACACGCTGACGTCATAGTGATGCAATGCTGACGTAGTTAACCATTTTCTGGATTTAATTTAATTCTAAAAATTCCAGAAAATGCCCAAAACTTCTAAAATTCATAGAAATTCAACCGTAGCTCCAAATCAAATAATTTATATATGAAAAATGATCAGAAAAATCCAATCTATCCATATGTACCATTTTCATGCATGTTAGAACAACTTATGACTACTGTTTAGGACAATTCAATTAAATGGCATTTAAATAATCACATATGGAGTTTGAATTTGAATCGTTGATTCAAACCAACTTCATTTAACTTGCTGCTAGTTGCATTAGCTCAAATCAACAGCATATTGCCATGTCACATTCATGCATCATATTGCTGCATTGCATTGATTGTGTTCTTCCTTGTTTGCCGGTGTTTGTCCCCTCTCGATAGACGTGGTTCCGACGATGAGATCGATGACACCGATGAAGAGCTATATTATCTTCAGAAGTGCCAGGCAAGCAAAAACCCCTTGTTCATTCTGATAAAATCCCACTCTCTCGCTCATGCTCTCTTTTACTGCATTAGGACAACAACGATTCATCTGTTACTTGCTGCGGTAGCTGAACCCCTTTATCCTTTGCATGACCTGTCATTGCCACAATAAATAGATGAAACCCACTAGCATGAGTAGGAGTTGTTTGAGCCCTGATGTGCCTACTCATTCATGTTTGTTTGTCATGCCTGCTACTGCTTAGAGTTGAGTCAGGTCTGATTCATCGGGAATGAATCTGAGGTGTGTGAACATGTCCTACTGTATGTGAGCTAAGTGTGTGAACACGATTTGGTAAAGGTAGCGGTGAGAGGCCATGTAGGAGTACATGGTGGGTTGTCTCATTGCAGCCGCCCTCAGGAACTGAGTTCTGTGTTTGTGACCCATGACCAGTTACTACCACGCATTGGAATGCTTAAGTGCCCCTCTCGACTTATTAATCAACTCGATCTCTGTCCAGGAGTTGCAACTAGTTTCTGGTGTTTGTAGGTAGTGTTAGTAGTCTACCAAGTGGCACCCGGTACAGGTGGGCTTGGGACAGACTAGGCACAGTGGCCCGGTGTACCAAGTAGCACCCGGATGGTGGACTTGGGAACCCTGCACACATCGTTTGGGGCCGTGAGCGACACCCCGGTCAGATCTCCTTGCGGATGGAACCCGAATAGGCGATAAACCTGGACGAGAGACTTGTGTGGTTAGTCAGGTCGTGGCCGACACCCTCGCTGGGCTTCCGCTTGAAGGTTGCCGAGTACATGTCGTGTAAACGGCGGTAAGTGGTGAGAGCGTGTGTGAAGAAGTACACCCCTGCAGGGTTAATATGATCTATTCGAATAGCCGTGTCCGCGGTAAAGGACTTCTGGGTTGCCTGTACAGTTCATAGACAAGTGAAAGTGGATACTCTAAAATACGCAAGATAAGCGTGAGTGCTATGGATGGCGTTCTCGTAGGGAGACGGGAGCGGGTCCATAGTGGTGTATTGAAATGGTGAATATGTGGACTCGTGTGCGCCACCTCAAAGAGTTACTTGCAGTCGTAGTTCAGGATAGCCACCGAGTCAAAGCTGGCTTGCTGCAGTTAAACCCCACCATCCCCTTGTTGATAATGATGCATATGTAGTTAGATCTGATGTAAGTCTTGCTGGGTACATTTGTACTCACGTTGCTTAATTTATGTTTTTGTAGAGAGACTTCAGTCTCGCTAGTAGTTCCACGTGGACTTCGACGTTTAGCTTGTTACCTCAGCTACGATCTTGTGCCCTCGGCAGGATCTAGTAGTTAGTCAGGCTTCTCAGCCTTTTTCATTTGTAGATGTCTGTACTCAGACATGTTAAGCTTCCGCTTGTGCTTGACTTGTTTGCTCGGAATGTTGGGTCATGAGACCCATGTTTGTAATATCTCGCTCCTCGGAGCCTATTGAATAAAATACTTGAGTTGTAGAGTCATGTTGTGATGCCATGTTGTATTTGCACATATCGAGCATATTGTGTGTATGTTATTGAAATGCTTGGTATGTGTGGGATCTGACTATCTAGTTGTTTATCCTTAGTAGCCTCTCTTACCGGGAAATGTCTCCTAGTGCTTCCACTGAGCCATGGTAGCTTGCTACTGCTCCGGAACACTTAGGCTGGCCGGCATGTGTCCTTCTTCGTTCCTGTGTCTGTCCCTTTGGGGAAATGTCACGCGATGAATACCGGAGTCCTTTTAGCCCGCTACAGCCCGGTTCACCGGAGTCCTGTTAGCCCAGTGCTACAGCCTGGATTCACTCACTGATGACCGACACGTTCGATGCTGGGTCATGGATGCCTGTCCCTGTAAGTATGTGCCACTTTGGGTTTACGACTAGCCATGTCAGCCCGGGCTCCTTATCATATGGATGCTAGCGACACTGTCATATACGTGTGCCAAAAGGCGCAAACGGTCCCGGGCATAGGTAAGGAGACACCCGTGGGGATACCGTGCGTGAGGCCGCAAAGTGATATGAGGTGTTACATGCTAGATTGATGTGGCATTGAGTCGGGGTCCTGACAGTTTTGGTATCAGAGCTTGACTGCCTGTAGGATTACCAAGCCAAACTAGTCGAAGTTGAGTCTAGAAATGGTTTAGTTATATGTAGGGGAATTGATTGTGGGATGGGACGTAAGGCTCTTTTTACTCCTTATATCTCATGCCCTTCTGATCTGAGTCATCTTATCTTTCCTGCGGGGTTAAGAAACTAGGCTATCTCTTCTTCTATCAGGATCACGTGTTACTAATCCGTAGACTTATAGGATCGATGGATTCAAGCCTCAGTTCAGTTCCTACTATCTCCGTGTATTCATAGTTGATTTCAGAACCTTGATATTATGATGTTCGAGTGGCTATGCCACCATTTTGTAGGATGTTTTAAATCCTTTGGAGCATTTACAGCCGTTATGCTGTCCGAGTCGTCCCAGGTTTCTAAACAATCTGGTGCATTTGCAAAATCCTTTCCCTCTGATTTTGATGTTCTTTTAGGCCAGGTTAATCACACTAATTGTTGAGTTGAGGTATTCTATTGCCTCAACATTTATGTTGGAGCTATTATTATGACCCTAGGTGTCTAGAGTATCATCTAGTAATCCAGCCATGCTCTGTGTTCCCAGTGTGATGATTCTGACCGTCATTCTCGAAAGCATCCCGTGATGCCATTTATTTAGTAGGTATTCTATTCCTGGGTTTTCGAACCAAGATTCACCCTACTTACTTCATGTTGATAGTGTTGCTAGTTCCTTTAGGTTATTAGTAACCTTTGCATTAGTCCTCGAGGTCCGTGGTATATCCTTCTTCCAAATACCATGAACCACTTATGGCAGAAGTTCTTTGAACCAAAATATCACAACCAGAGTGCTCTTGATGAGTCCTCCATTCATAGTTGTGGATCTGCTAGTCCTTCCTCTTCCGCATGGGTTATCCGGAAGAAATATGTTGAACTTGTTCGACATACTAACCTATGCATCCACAACTCAGAAAGATATATGTTCCTTTGAGTTGTCCCTCCTTAGTTGTTTTCTGACCTTCGTCTATCAATTGATAGTCAAGAGTATGCGTGCATTTGTTCATCGATGTCTGTCACTCTTGTGGTCCGTCAAGCCATTCTATTCCAGAATGACTAGGAGAAACAAACTCCAGTACCTCATCCATATCCAGGATTGGGTCAAAGCAGTTGTGCTCCGCAGATCAAATACTAATGCAGCTTTTGTTCTGCTCCACCTTGGAGTATTACCATCTTTATATCAATAATATCATGGGAATTGCACACCATCCTATGAACTCTTGATACAGTGATACTCTCTCCATCATTATTCATTTCTCGGTTCCCATGTTGTTGCAATCGGAATGTCGACAAGTGAATCGTGATGTGTGAAATCAATACTCCTACCAACCTTGTTGCTTGGTAGTTAAAGGACAATAATTTCATTCTTAGCATGTTGGTTATTGAATCATCATTCTAAGATTGATCGTGCTACCTAGTCCATTCTCCTGGTGCACTCCTCGATCAATGAGTTAGGATTATTTCAAATCTTCGCTCTATTGATCATATCGTCTTGCCCTGAAAAGCAAGATTGTTCTCGAGCTTAGTAACATATCGGTGGTTCGTGATTTCCCGAATATCTTCTCGGAAGTATTACCAGGTTGTCCCTTGACCGCTATGTTAAGTTTGTGATCATGTTGGTTTCCTTGTAAACCACCCTTTCTCCAAGAATCCGTGCTGGATACCCCTGAGCTAGTTGGTTAAGCTAAACGACAACTTGGAGAGTTAGAAGATAAAAGATTACCTAACTTAGTTCATTTCAAAGGGATATCTTGGTGTTGGTGTGTTAGTTGAAGAAAGATGATATCTTCATCGATGGGTCCCTGTGATCAGTTGTTGGACCTATTATCTTATAAAAACTTTGATTTGAGTATGGGCTATCGTCAAATCAAATCAGAACCAACGATGTTCGTAATGTTGTCTTACTCGCGGTTATCCCTCGAGCATACACCATTACATCTTTTGGGTTTGACCAATGCTATGTCCTTGTTCACATAATTATGGAATTCCATTTATATGGTCATCCTGATGACTTGTTGTTGAGCCCATCAGCAGCATTTTATCTTCTCCATGATCATGTTGAACATCCATCTAGTGCTGGAAACTTTTGTAAACATTACTTACGTGTTCCATTCATGAGGTATATGTTCGGATGAAAGAAGTGACTTTCTCTAATTCACGTGCACTTGGTGTAAGTTGCCATCGTGTATCCGAGAAAGATTGTTTTTGCTTCCTTTGGAATCATCCCAAGTCAGTCATGCATGTGTGAAGTATACATTGGATTGTGAGATTAGCTACCTCCATTCTATATGTGTCCCTAGCACGCCAAGCCACTGATTGACTTGCTCAAGGATAAGAAGTTCATCAATAAGTGCACAAGGACTTCGATATCCTCGATGATGGTTCCCCACCAGAACTCGGTAGTGTTTTATTGTAAGACTACCATGGGATAATGTTTGTCTGGGACAAAGTGTTCACATGTTTGTAGCAGAACCAACTCATGTTTTGGAGCTTGCTATCGTAGTTCATTTCCCGAGAATCTCGCAACTTCATCTCGTCGGTTTGTGTTGCAAACTTTCATTTTTCTTCCTAGACTCGATGAGTCTGGATTGTCCTGACCCCAACCAGATCTGAATCTCAGGCAGATATGATGGTTGGAACATCTCCCAAGAACTATAATATTGGTCCCTCGATAACCGGTAAAGTGGATGTCATGGTCAACACACCCAGCCGGAAGACCTATTATTGTAGTATCTTGTTTGAGGAAATTGGCCACCTCCCCATAAGGATTTCGTAGGATCTACTCCCTAGTTGTTCCTTATGGATTTTTGTGTTCCCGAAGTCCGACCTTTTACTTGATGTTCTAGATAGCAAACCATAATTATCTATGGATTAGCTAGCACATCAAGGAGAACCTTAGAAGCGGAGTGCTAAATGTCTCTTGGTCGATCATCCAGATTTTGTTTCCTTGGCCTCGCTAAGGTGAAATCTGAGAAGCTGGTATCTTCCTATGCATCTGCATCGTCCATCATTATCCATCATGGTAGTATGTTGTGTTGCCAGGATCCTTGACACGGATGTTAGTAAAACCTTGATGAATATGGAAATGCTCAAGTTCTTGAGAGCACGCGCAAGCGCTAGGTGTTATCATCGACACTAACTGGGTTTGCTCTCAGCTTCCTCGGTTATGCTATAACTTCTCAAACAGTGGACTCACTCTCTACTGTTGACCTTCTCCATAGTTACTAAAGTCATTCCTTGTGTTGTTTTCAACAAGGTAATCCACATCATCCATTCTAATCCAAGCATGCCATTCTACCGACCCCCTCCAAATGATCGATTGTGATTTTCCTTAAGCTGGTATAAAGAGTTTCAATGATCTCTGAATCAAAGGTAATTCTTTTTGCCACTTAAGGGATGATTCTACGAGTCACTTTTCCTAAGGTGTCCCGTTGGGGAATCATGATAGTTAACTCCCCGCTACATCATGATCAAGCGTGGATTTGTTGCCTACCTAGTAAACCTTCATCATCTATTACACCCCAACCCTCTGAATGTGTGTCTCGTGTCTCAGCTCAAGAGATGTTTATATCTCACCCCATGAGCTGATCCTGAGTTGTTCGGTCTTCGAGAAGATCGATTCTTCTAGAGTTTTCCTTTCCTCTTCTTATCATGTCAGTTGGCGTTCTCAGAACAAGACGACAAGACAAAGATGGTGATCGAATCAACGCCCTTATGAGGTGCCACCTGGATCGTGAAGATTGTGTTAGGTTGCGTTTTGCCTTCGTCTTACCCTACGCTTGAATCTCGGGTCGAGATTCTTGTTTAGTGGGGGTGAGTTGTCACATCCCCAGTTCAGGCCTTGCTTGTTTTTGCTTTAGCATCCATGCATCATGTTTAAATTTTATGAAATTTGAAATGGGGAAGACAGAACCCCCAGAACCCTCTGAAACCAATTAGGGTTTACTAAAAATATTTTCAATGAACCTGAAATGCCCTTCTAAAATGTTCATCACCTTCGCCTTGGTCCTAAACCACTGTCAGAAGTGATGCACAGATTTCTAGGTCACTCTAAGGTCACTGGATTAAATCTCTAGCTATTTGAATTTGGGCATTTAATTATATAAAATATTTCAAATGCTCAAATAATCCCAAACTAAAATGTTCCATGCTGGAAATATTCCAACTAAGGACCAGGTGCAGTTTGGTGATTTTTGGAGTTGCCTAGGTATTTTTAGAAATGCAACAAACCTACAGAATATTTAAAAGACAGAAAGAAAGAGAGAGGCTCACTTGGAACTTACTTGGCGCCCACCAAGCCCACCTGGGCCTCACCTGTGCGGCCCAGGAGCTGGCCCAGCCCAGCAGCCCTTCCCCTGTCGTCTTCCTCCTTGCTAGGAGGGCGAGCGCGTGGCCGCAGCGCGCCGGCATGCTCCTCGGCCACCTCCCCCCTGCCTGCCTGCGTCCCTGACGCCTAGACACCTCCAATGACGCCACGCACCCCCCCTGAACCGCTCTCACTCTCTCCCGTGGCGATTTTCCTCTCTGGCTCTCTCCCCCCCTCCTCTATTCTCTCCACCGAGAGCCGCCGTCGCTGCCGCTCACCGTTGTCGCGCCCAGAGCCACCCCCTCGCCCCTCTGATGTGCCTAGGAGCTCCGCCTTGGATCCGAGAAGCTCTACCACGACGCACGCGATGCCGCGTGCCCTGCATCATCGCCATCGACGTCATCTTCATCCTCGGGTCCGACGATCGCCGCCGTGGCTCCAACGCCGTCCAAGCCTTCCCTGAGCTCGTCGACCCCTCCGTTCGATCCACTGTGAGCCCCGCCGCCTTTTCCCCTCCTCCTCGAGCTCGTTCCCGCCCTCCAGCCGCCTCTTCCGCCGCAGCTGAGAGCTCCCGCCCGCCGGCCATGTCGCCGTCGTGGCTACAGACGCCGTAGTTTGCGCCTAGGCGCGTCATCGTGCTCGGGTTGCTCCTAGGAGACGACCCCGACCACCAGCTGGTCCTGCCGTGCACCGGAACGCCAAACCCGCGCGTGTCCGAACTCCGGCCGCCGCGGATGACCTCGCCGCGGTCGTATCCAGCCACCCCAGCTTCCGCCGTCTGCTCCATTAGCTGTGCGTGAGCAGCAGCTCTTTGTAGAGCCTCCCCGCGCCCAAAACCATCGCCTGTGGGCAATTTCCGAAGCCTCCGCCGTCTCTGTCGTCGCCGGCGACGAGCCGTGGACCAGGTCCGGCGGGTTTGACCCCGCTGACCAGGGTTTGACCTCCCCCCCGTGTATCACTGACGCATGGGCCACCCCCTGACACTTCTAATTAGTACTAGTTTAACACTAATTAACCTAGGTTAGTTAGCTAATTAGTCGCTGACTAGTGGGCCCCAGCCCCACAAACAGTTTAGTTGGAATTAACTTAAAGATAATTAATTTGGGTAATTAGTTGTGCCACTGACCAGTGGACCCTACTGGTCAGATTTGACCTGGTCAACCGCAGTTGACACGCTGACGTCATAGTGATGCAATGCTGACGCAGTTAACCATTTTCTGGATTTAATTTAATTCTGAAAATTCTAGAAAATGCCCAAAACTTCTAAAATTCATAGAAATTCAACCGTAGCTCCAAATCAAATAATTTATATATGAAAAATGATCAAAAAAATCCTATCTATCCATCTGTACCATTTTCATGCATGTTAGAACAACTTATGACTACTGTTTAGGACAATTCAATTAAATGGCATTTAAATAATCACATATGGAGTTTGAATTTGAATCGTTGATTCAAACCAACTTCATTTAACTTGCTGCTAGTTGCATTAGCTCAAATCAACAGCATATTGCCATGTCACATTCATGCATCATATTGCTGCATTGCATTGATTGTGTTCTTCCTTGTTTGCCGGTGTTTGCCCCCTCTCGATAGACGTGGTTCCGACGATGAGATCGATGACACCGATGAAGAGCTATATTATCTTCAGAAGTGCCAGGCAAGCAAAACCCCCTTGTTCATTCCGATAAAATCCCACTCTCTCGCTCCTGTTCTCTTTTACTGCATTAGGACAACAACGATTCATCTGTTACTTGCTACGGTAGCTGAACCCCTTTATCCTTTGCATGACCTGTCATTGCCACAGTAAATAGATGAAACCCACTAGCATGAGTAGGAGTTGTTTGAGCCCTGATGTGCCTACTCATTCATGTTTGTTTGTCATGCCTGCTACTGCTTAGAGTTGAGTCAGGTCTGATTCATCGGGAATGAATCGGAGGTGTGTGAACATGTCCTACTGTATGTGAGCTAAGTGTGTGAACACGATTTGGTAAAGGTAGCGGTGAGAGGCCATGTAGGAGTACATGGTGGGTTGTCTCATTGCAGCCGCCCTCAGGAACTGAGTTCTGTGTTTGTGACCCATGACCAGTTACTACCACGCATTGGAATGCTTAAGTGCCCCTCTCGACTTATTAATCAACTCGATCTCTGTCCAGGAGTTGCAACTAGTTTCTGGTGTTTGTAGGTAGTGTTAGTAGTCTACCAAGTGGCACCCGGTACAGGTGGGCTTGGGACAGACTAGGCACAGTGGCCCGGTGTACCAAGTAGCACCCGGATGGTGGACTTGGGAACCCTGCACACATCGTTTGGGGCCGTGAGCGACACCCCGGTCAGATCTCCTTGCGGATGGAACCCGAATAGGCGATAAACCTGGACGAGAGACTTGTGTGGTTAGTCAGGTCGTGGCCGACACCCTCGCTGGGCTTCCGTTTGAATGTTGCCGAGTACATGTCGTGTAAACGGCGGTAAGTGGTGAGAGCGTGTGTGAAGAAGTACACCCCTGCAGGGTTAATATGATCTATTCGAATAGCCGTGTCCGCGGTAAAGGACTTCTGGGTTGCCTGTACAGTTCATAGACAAGTGAAAGTGGATACTCTAAAATACGCAAGATAAGCGTGAGTGCTATGGATGGCGTTCTCGTAGGGAGACGGGAGCGGATCCATAGTGGTGTATTGAAATGGTGAATATGTGGACTCGTGTGCGCCACCTCAAAGAGTTACTTGCAGTCGTAGTTCAGGATAGCCACCGAGTCAAAGCTGGCTTGCTGCAGTTAAACCCCACCATCCCCTTGTTGATAATGATGCATATGTAGTTAGATCTGATGTAAGTCTTGCTGGGTACATTTGTACTCACGTTGCTTAATTTATGTTTTTGTAGAGAGACTTCAGTCTCGCTAGTAGTTCCACGTGGACTTCGACGTTTAGCTTGTTACCTCAGGTACGATCTTGTGCCCTCGGCAGGATCTAGTAGTTAGTCAGGCTTCTCAACCTTTTTCATTTGTAGATGCCTGTACTCAGACATGTTAAGCTTCCGCTTGTGCTTGACTTGTTTGCTCGGAATGTTGGGTCATGAGACCCATGTTTGTAATATCTCGCTCCTCGGAGCCTATTGAATAAAATACTTGAGTTGTAGAGTCATGTTGTGATGCCATGTTGTATTTGCACATATCGAGCATATTGTGTGTATGTTATTGAAATGCTTGGTATGTGTGGGATCTGACTATCTAGTTGTTTATCCTTAGTAGCCTCTCTTACCGGGAAATGTCTCCTAGTGCTTCCACTGAGCCATGGTAGCTTGCTACTGCTCCGGAACACTTAGGCTGGTCGGCATGTGTCCTTCTTCGTTCCCGTGTCTGTCCCTTCGGGGAAATGTCACGCGATGAATACTGGAGTCCTGTTAGCCCGCTACAGCCCGGTTCACCGGAGTCCTGTTAGCCCAGTGCTACAGCCTGGATTCGCTCGCTGATGACCGACACGTTCGATGCTGGGTCATGGATGCCTGTCCCTGTAAGTATGTGCCACTTTGGGTTTACGACTAGCCATGTCAGCCCGGGCTCCTTATCATATGGATGCTAGCGACACTGTCATATACGTGTGCCAAAAGGCGCAAACAGTCCTGGGCATAGGTAAGGTGACACCCGTGGGGATACCGTGCGTGAGGCCGCAAAGTGATATGAGGTGTTACATGCTAGATCGATGTGGCATTGAGTCGGGGTCCTGACTATCTATTTAAGACAAAGCAGCATAGACAAAATATAAGTGTGGGAAACTACACAGCAATAACAACACTTGTAATGTGCATGGCACGAGAACATAACTGTTTATTCAATTGAAACTGAAATCAACATAGAGCAAGTTACAACAGCAAACAGCCAAACACGTTGAAGAAATAGGTTTAAAACATACCTGTTGTCCCATTGGAGTTTCAATTGCATCCTTCAAATTTGAAATTAGTTGGTATCAGTAAATACAGTGATGCAAGAGCAAAGTAGTATGAACCATAGCTACGGAACCTGACCTAAGAACAATTCTTCTTCTACTTTAAGCATTGACTATGGGTTCGGAGTGGTGGTCCTCATGATTTGGGCACTGCAGTTGCCTTACTAACTGCTCGTGTTTGGGTGCTCTGTGGTGGAGACGGTGTTGTGTCAACGGGAACTGGGTGTCTATCTGCTGGGGTTGGGGTTAGAAGGGGTGTAGCTGGTTTTCTATCCAACTGGGTAGGGGTACAATTTGCATGAGTGTTGGTTATGTGTGGTGGGGCTGGTTCTTGGGCAAGTACGACCGTGGTTCTATCTGCATCGACAGGTAGCACGATATTTTCTGAAGACCGTGTTTTTACTCCCACAAATACTGCCATCACTCCCTCCAATTGAAATGGTTGATAAACAAGAAAAGTAATTGAATGTACAGACATTGTAAGATAGATAGGTGCAATGGATAGTAGGGAAGAAAACAGGGCATGAAATAATTCACATTTATGTTGTCTAAGCAAACAGAATAGCAGGACATAATTTCACATATATGATAGCTAATTAAACAAGATAGCATAACACAATTTCACATGTATGATGGCTAACTAAACAGGATAGAATGACATACTTGAAAATATGATGACTATGTAAACAGGGTGACAGGATATAACTATACGATGTGTCTATTAAAGTGGTTGGCATGCCATAAATCACAAACATGCCGTCAATGGAAACATGATGTCATGATATAATTCACGGATAGAACGACATAATTTAAAATATGACTATGTAAACAGGATGAGATGATATAACTATATTATGTCTTTAGAAAATGGGTTGGCATGCCATAATTCAGATACATGCTGTGTATGTAAACGTCACGGCATGACATAATTCAAATATATGATTTATATACTAAGGAAGTGAGTAGAGGGCAATCGCATATATGATGTGTCAACTAAGGAGATGGCATTCAATATTGTGTATATGATGTAAAAACTAAGCATTGCAATACAACATATGCAATATATGATTAATATAACCCTGCGAAGTTTGAGCATACACCTCAGGGGGATAATAGGACTGGTCATCTACCTCTGAATCCTCCTCTGAAGAGCTATCTGTAACCAGCAAGATATCTGCTTCAGCAGGTAGCATTGTCTGCTCTGAAGAGCTTGTTTTCACCCCAGATTTCTCCATCACCAATTCAAATGGCTGATGCATAGGAAGAGTAGTTAAATATACAAACATTGTCAACAAAAGCAATGAGAAATACAAAAAAAGGATGGCATGATATAATGCACATATATGACGCTTGCCTAAACAACATGGCATTGCATAATTCACATACATAATGCCTTGCAACAAGATAACATTGCATAATTCACATATATAATGTCTTGCAACAAGATGGCATTGCATAATTCATATATGGTAATTAGACACTAAACAGGTGGCATTCACACAAAGCATGTCTAAACTAAGCAAATGACATAGCAATGCAAGATACCATACGCACGATATGAGCAACATAACCCTGCCAAGGTAGGGCATGCACCTCG
>NC_041383.1:319056153-319120484 GCF_002162155.2 Triticum dicoccoides | reverse complement strand
TGACTGGTCATCTGTCTCTGAATCCTCCTCTAAGGAGCTATCGGTAACCAACAAGACATGCGCTTCGTTAGATAGCATTGTCTTCTCTGAAGACCTTGTTTCCACTCCAGATTTTTCCATGACTATGTCGAATGGCTGATGCACAGGAAGAGTAACTGAATGTACTAAAATTGTTGACAAATTTAACATGTAATTAAAAATGATGACATGATATAATTCACATATAAGATGACTGGCTAACCAGGGTGGCATTGCAAAATTCACATATATGATGCCTAGCTAAACAAGATGGCATTGCATGATTCACATATACGATAAAGAAACTAAACAGATGGCATTGACACAAAGCATGTCTGAACTAAGAAGATGACATCTTTAATGTATACAGTAAGCAACGCAAGGCACCATATGCATGATATTACCAACATCAGCATGCCAAGTTAGAGCGAAGACCTCATGGGGTAAATAGGAGTGGTCTTCTCCTTCTGAATCCCCCTCGGAATAGCTATCTTCCTCTTGATTACGATCCGAAATGGGTGGAGGGGGCTGCCTTTGCGCCTACCATGGAATGATGTCTGCATGAAATTCTATTTCCACACAAGGCTCGTCTCTTTTGGTCTACATGATTAGTTCCATTATGTACAATAACTGGCACGCATAGGGATAAAACATAGTGAGATTATGAAAGGAGTGCATGCACAAATCCAGAGTGATGGTAGCAAACTGTGGATAGACCCAAAACCAATTATAGCAGGCAGATAATAGCTTTAGTTAAAAAATATAGATAATGGCTCCTTTAATGTTTGTTTGCACCCAACATGAAACTCATAGTAGACACCAGAGATTAACCAGATAGTATTGATTGCTACCCCAATATGTACCCCACAACCATTTAAAAACTCAAGTTTCAGCATTAGCGCTCACTCGGAGTCTAATAGGTGAACACGACAATAATGTAGCATGTCATCATATTAAGCGATGCATAACGTAAGCAGACACAAAAGAGTGTGACCTCTCTTGCGGACTCGTGTAGTCCTCAAGGTCATCTACTCAGTTGATAAAGGTAATGCAGTTGTCATGGATGCCGGCGGCGGGGAAGAAGATTTGAGGCGGCGAAAGATAGTTTGGAGAGCGGATCCCTACTATGGTGAACCCTTCCATCGTTGGAGCAGCTGAGCTGGGGTGGAACACAGCGCCGCAGGAGCAGGTCAAACCACAGAAGGTTTTCTTTGACACATATATGTAGCAGAAGTAATTCAGTAAGGGCTAGTTTGAATTTGAGGATTCTAACAATGCGGGGATAGGAAATAGACATGAACAGGATAGGAACGCACGTGCAAAATAGAGAATTTATAAACACAGGATTTCTGCCAATCTGGGTGTTTGTTTCATAACAATTGGAAGATCACAGGATGCAAAAAAGCATGGTGAGATTAAGTCAAACCACAAGAAAATGTACGGTTATAATGCTATTATGCTACTATCTCTTAGTCTTGTGCTTGATGAATAGGAATATGAAAAGGAGGAGAAGTGGAAATTAGAATTCCTATGGTTTTTCTTTCAAGGAGACACTAAAGGAACAAATCCTACAGTTTTCCTTTGCTCCATTCCTTTGCACCAAATTCATGAAAAGTAGTACCATAGGAAACTTTCCAATTCCTATGTTTTTCATTCACTTTTCCTTTCAAGCACTGGCGATTCTAGTAGGCAGGCTTGAGCAAGTAAAATCCTACACTAAAAAAATGTTTTTGTGCTACTTCTATCACTTTGGACCCAGCCCACTGCCATACTAGCTCAACTCCCAGGCCCATCAACAAATGCACAGCTCAAACGTGCATAGATAAATAATGATGACATTCAAGAGAGTCCATCACGGATAGCTAAGTTGCCTGGTACCTCACTGCTTGTCATATAATAGGATAAAATAATCATATTTCCCGTTACTACGAGTGCTCAGTGGACAATATATATAACATGTAGAGTAAAAAAGAGATGCAACAAGTGTACAACCTCTTTGGCGAAGCCATGTCAATCTCAGCGTGATTGGGATGGCCAGTGAGGATGCTCCAGCTGACTTGGCTGTCGGAGGAGGGGGAGAAGATCTTAGGCATCTGGAGATGGAGCCCGAGGTACTGCTCCGCTATGATGGAGGGTTTCGTCGTTGTAGCAGCTCCGGTGAGTTGTACGATGCCGAGGGTGAAGCAGGACAAGAGAGACAACGAACAACGTTAACCTGAGTGGAATTCTAATAGCATCTCCAATACATGACATAAAATACATAACCACAAAGTGCTAGATGTAAAATACATCAGCCGCTCATCTCTGAACTTAACTGTCGAAACTGAATTTAACTATCAAATCTGAACTTAACTGTCGAAACTGAACTTAACTGTCGAAACTGAATTTTGCTGTTGAAACTGAACGCACTAGCAAGGTGAGGCTACACGTCGGTCGACTGACTTTTTCATCTCTGGTCAGTCAATTTTGCAGCCGTTGGATACAAAATCAAGGGCCTGTGGTTCACCTTCAACCTCAACCCCCCTGAGCCACCAGCCACCACCGGCCAAACAGCAGCCCCCCGCCGCCCGCGGCCGGCGGTGCGCTGCCCCACCCGCCTCAAAAACACTCCCCTCCGCCCCGGCAATCCCTCTATGCCCCCCCATTGTCGGTGTCAAAACCGGCGGATCTCGGGTAGGGGGTCCCGATCTGTGCGTCTAAGGCTAATGGTAACAGGAGGCAAGGGACACGATGTTTTACCCAGGTTCGGGCCCTCTCGATGGAGGTAAAACCCTACTTCCTGCTTGGTTTATCTTGATGATATGAGTATTACAAGATTTGATCTACCATGAGATCATAGAGGCTAAACCCTAGAAGCTAGCCTATGATGATTATGATTGTCCTTCTATGGACTAAACCCTCCGGTTTATATAGACACCGGAGGGGGCAAGGGTTTACATAGAGTCGGTTACAAAGAAAGAGATCTAATATCTGGATCACCAAGCTTGTCTTCCACGCGAAGGAGAGTCCCATCCGGACACGGGACGAAATCTTGAGTCTTATATCTTCACAGTCCAACAGTCCGGCCAAAGTATATAGTCCGGCTGTCCGGATACCCCCTAATCCAGGACTCCCTCAGTAGCCCCTGAACCAGGCTTCAATGACGATGAGTCCGACGCGCAGATTGTCTTTGGCATTGCAAGGTGAGTTCCATTTCCGAACACTCCAAAGTACCTATTGTAATGAACAGTGTCCAGCTTCCCATCAATGTTGTACTCCTTGGCATCTTTGCTTCAATAATGGAGATCTCCACGTGTCGAGCGAATACGAGGAGCCGGAGCATTTTCACATTTGCCACCCTGGACCTGCAGGCAAACCGTCTATTTGAAGGGACGGGGATCCTCAGATCCAAACCTCACCTTCTTCCCTTGAGCAAGCATCCAACAGAGCGCTCCCGGAGAAAACCATTCCAACATGGCCGGTCGCTGCAGCTCCTCTTCTCGCTCCCTTAGCTCTAAGCTAGGTGATTGGAAGAGTGTTCTGTTCCCCATAGCCATTTAGTAGAGTTGCAGACCCAAGGGTTTCTTCCACCGGCGTTCATGGTCCCTGTCCGAACTGGACTAGCCACCTATGATGGAGGGGAGCAAGCGGAGAGATTTCCTAGCCAATCTCAGAGGGAGCGAGTATGCCTAATCCCATATTTGCTAAGAGGCATAGGGTTTCCAATCCACCCATTCCTCCGCGGGCTCCTGGAGTTCTATGGCCTCCAGTTGCACAATTTCACCCCTGCCTCCGTGCTGCACTCGCATGATACGTCACCCTTTGTGAACTATTCCTGGGCTGCGAGGCTCACTTCGGGTTATGGAAGAAGTTATTCTGCCTCGTCCCTCGCAACCAGGGGGAATCCATATGTCAAGTGGGCGGAGCCGAAATATGGCGCGTCGCCAAGACCAGATACCTGTCTGGTACTCCCAAGAAGGCATCTAAAAACTGGCCCTCGGAGTGGTTTTATGTTGATGACGTTCCCCTTCCGGATCCAATCCGGACGGGCCTCCCTGAGTTCAATAATGCTCCGCCGAAGACATGCCGAAGTTGGCACCCTCGGGGCCCCCAAGAGGAAGATACCAGAGAAGTCCACTTCCTGATGAGCAGGATAAAGATGCTGGCCAAGTCAGGGCTGACAATAGTCGAGGTTATAGCAATATGCATAATGCGGGGGGTGCAACCCCTTCAATATCGGGGGAAGCCCATGTGGCATTTCAACGGGGAAGATGACGCCACCCGCTGTGGTCGTAAAGGTCCGGACTCCGCCACTGCTCTGGCGAGAATACTGTTCGATTTGTATAAAGGAGAAGAAGAAGAATTCCTTCGTATTAAACCGCGGGATGGATTTTCCATGTACAACCCCCCAAGCTGGGTAAGTCGTCACTCTTTTCCCCCATTCTATTCATTCCGGTGCCCTTCATCACAATCATTTACCTTGATATTTCTGGGCAGGAACTAAGGAAGGCCGTGGAAGGATTCAACAGCCCCTCCCCGCAGCCAGAGGACCCCGGAAGGGCCTTCGATCCAGGACTTGAAGAAGATCCGGATATATCTGTGGAGCTTGTCAATGGGACATTTTATCAGGCCAGCCGCGATGGCGCCTCAGTGGCTATTGTCGCCGACTATCCCGGACTGCTACCTGCATCGCGTGTAAGTAAAGCCGAAACCTTCTCCTCTAAAGAGGACTCCTTTCTGATACCATGCCTTATGCATAAAATATCATATTTTTGTAGAGATGATGTCTGTGGGAAACGACACCGATGGGATCACTAGAATCCCTTCTACGGTTGCAGGGCGCGGGGATCGTGAGAAGAGCGGGACTAACAGACAACACAAGGGGGATTTACCCAGGTTCGGGCCGCAATGATGCGTAAAACCCCACGATCCTGCTTTGGTGGATGTATTATTGTTCTTGAGCTCTCGAACTAGCTCTGGGTGTTGTGGGGTTCGAAAGAGCCGAATCCTTTCTCTGTGCGCCATGGGCTCCTTTTATAGGCAAAAGGGGCTGCCACAGTGCCACACAGGAGGTGGAAAGTGATACAGTAGCACGATCTTATCGCCCGTATTATAGGACAAGGTGCATTAAATGCAAGGCTTAGGTGTCCTTCCACTCTATCGGGCATGGGGGCGGGGCCCGTCCCGTCCGTCGCCGCTCCCCCTCGCTTCGACACGCACCCTGGCCAGCGATGCATGCGGTACCATGTAGGCAGGCAGGCAGCTGAGGTGGCACGGTGGTGGAGCCTCCACGAAGAATTGCATGCTGCCACGCAGGTGCCTGTCCAGCTGGTTGGGTCGGCAGCTGTATGCGAACGGCGGCGAAGACTTAGCTGGCGCGGGCCTGGCAGCGGCCCTGCCGGTGCGCTTGGCGAGGGCCTTGTCGGGTGGCCCGGCAAGGGTCTTGCCATGGCACAGTGGCATCCCCGGCAAGGATCTTTCCGGGGGTCTTGTGGGTTCCTTCGGTGAGGATGGTTGCCTTCCTATCCTTACTTGATCTCGAGCATTCTATGTCTTCACAAAGATCTACATGCCACCATAGAGGTGCCTCCCGTGCCTTGTCCCGACGCGTTTGTCAAGCGTTGGTGGGCTCAAGGGTGGCTCACTCGGTTGGCGTGGGCGTGCTGCCCCGGCAAGGGTCTTGCCGGGGCCGCTGAGGCTGCCCCGGCAAGGGTCCTTGCCGGGAAAACCTGCTTCGCCCATCTAATCTTCGTGGCCTGTGTCCTTGTTGTTGCTTCGTTCATTTTGTGGCTTCGGCTCCTCTCCGGCTTCCCTTTCTTGCCATGTATGTGCGTGGCTGTGGCGGGAGGCTCTGACTGCCCGTGCACAAGTAAAGGGGTCAAAAGCAGAGCCCCTACTTTTGTACACCGATAGGAGCCCCCGGTCCTGGGCCATAGATAAGTGCAGCATGTTGTTGGGCTAGGCCCAGAACAGTGCGCAGGCAGTTGGGGCGGATTGTTACTGCGGCCATTGTTCCGTCCACTGCGCTTCCCCACGGCCCGCGTTGAACGCGCGACGTGGGGGTCGTGCGCGTGCATGACATGGGAGGCATGTGTGGGACAGCGCCCGCACGAATGCGTCGCATCGCAGTTAATGGGAAGGAGGCGGCCCGCGCCTTCCCCATAAAAAGGAATAACCGTGGGTGTGCTGCTCACTTTATCCCTCCCCTGTGCCCCCCTCCAATCTCAGAACTGCTGCCCCCTTCTCCTTGAGCCCCTCTGTTCTTGTCCATCACTATCGCGCTTCCGCCATCCTCTGCCTTTTCGCTTCCCGCAACCGCCATGGCGCCTAAGTCCACCAAGAACAAGGGAGCGGCGAAGGATGCCGGCGTGTTGGAGCAGTCGGAGAGCGAGCTGGTGGTGCAGCGGGCGCAGTTCACTTACCTCCTCCCCTCGACGGTCGGCGTGCCCGAGCTTCAAGAGATGTTCGGGAGCTAGCGGTGGGCCCTCCCCTCACCGGTACCCTTTCTTCGTCGATTATTTCTCTTGCGGGCTCTGTCCCCCCTTCCCTGGTTTCTTCAAGGACATCATGCACACCTATGGCTTCTGCCTCTTGGATTTCACTCCGAATGCCGTGGCGTGCATGACCCTCTTCGCCCATCTCTGCGAGGGCTTCGTCGGGGTGTACCCCAGCACGGCGCTCTTCTGCCATTACTTTTCCCCTCGGATCCAAAAAGGGGGCGCCATTGCTGGCCTCCGTCGCATGGATCCCGAGGGCCAAGGGGGCGTACCCGGATGACGCCATGAAGGGAGGTGGGAAGAATGGCGGGACCGGTGGTGCTGGATTAAGGAGAAGGACCCACTAGCATTCTGCGAGGTTTGCCAGAAGCCACCGGTCTGTGGCGGTGATTGGGGTGACATCGATGTTGACGACACGAAGCTCACGATCGCCACCACCAGGATTCTCCGGCTCACCCAGGCCGGGCACACCCTCGAGATGATTGGCGCGGACTTCATCTGCTGCCGGATTGCCCCTCTGCACGACAAGGGGACGCTGGCGTGGCTCTATGTAAACACCGTCGACAACATGAGGCTTCGTCCCGGCCTCGACAACAACCTGACGGTGCTGCGGCACGCCCATCTTTGCCAGCGAATCTTCCAGCTCGAGGTCGACGACGCGGGCGAGGTCGAGCGGTCCGACAAGCTTGCCAGGGCCGCCGCGAAGGCCGGCAAGGTCGACAAGGAGCCTATTTTCAAGCTGCCGGCGGGGGTGGTCCCACTGAGCAACAACTCTCGTCGGAACGAGATCATCGCCATGATGCCGCTCTTCAACGCGCACGGCCTCGACCCGAACTGGGTCGAGCCGAACGAGCTCGTGGTGCAGGAGTTCTTCGACACTCTGCACGAGATATACATCACCGACGACCCTCGGCTCATTCAGGACACCTCCCCGGCGGAGCTGGATTACATTGCCGCCAGGGTGGAGGAGGCGAGGCTTGCCGAGGAGGAGGAAAAGCTCGTCATGGCGGCTGGCAGCGCTGGCGGAGTGGTGGACAAGGGCGCAGCAGAGGCGGAGGAGAGGGAGCTCGCCCGGTGGGCTGCAGCCGCTGGGGAGGCCAGCGGCGCCGACACCGGGGCTCCCCTCGTTGAGGACGTCGCCAACGGGTCATCGTCGGAGGAGGGCGAGGAGGAGAGGGCCGCGACCGCCGATCCCCCGATCACTGGAAAAAGGCGGGTCCTGCGGTGGGCCACCTCCGGTGAGCCGGTCCGCTCCGTCCAGGACGTGCAGCTGCATCCAACCCAGGAAGCGTCCATGCGCCAAACGAGGGCAGTGACGATGAAGAAAGCGGCGAAAGCCATGGCGTCGCAGAAGAGGACACCTATCTCTTCGTCGTCCAAGCGCGTCCGAATGCCATCGCCTCCCCCCTCGCAGGCAAACATTGGCGTGGGGATTGGGGGTGACTTGTTTGATTTCGGGCCTCTCAGCCCGGAGAGAGAGCCCGCGCCTCTTAGCCCGGTGCGGAAGAGGAAGACAACAGAGGAGGAGGAGGAAGAGAACAAAGAGTAAGCCTCTGCTTTTCCTTCCTCATTCCTTACACTCCTCCCTGATGGCGTTGCTTACTTGTCTTCATCTTGCAGGGATGTGGAGACGTTGGCCCAGAGGATCAAGAGGGCCAGGACTTCGGCGAGCAGCCAGCCCTCGGCAGGCACCTCCAGTATGCCAATGGTGGAGTCGAGCAGCCCGGACAGCAGCCCCCAGCCCAGCCCCCAGCATAAGTCCACCATCCGCCCTCTATCAACGTGTGACATGGTCAATGCTTCGGTGTAAACCGTGTCGTCGATGCAGGAGAGGAGCAACACCAAAGGGAGACATAGGGGGCCTCTCCGATCGTGCCGCCTCCGTCGACCACACAGCCCCAAGGGGCGTCCCCGCCAAGGACACCAAGCACCGAGGCCGTGCACACAGGGAGGGGGAGGAAAATGCAGGCGCCGGTGGCTTTGCCTCGACGCTGGACCTTGGCACGGGTCGGCTACTCGCCCTTCTTTTCTGTTTGCATTCTTCTTTTTGTCTTTCCCTCATCGGCTTTCGATCTTGGCCTCGCCCCATCTCTTTCCTGGCGCCCAGGGCCCTCTTCGGAGGACGTCGACACCACCATTAAGGACGTCGCCGCGGAGGCCGCGACGGAGGCGGAGAGGATTGCCGCCGAGGAGAGCGCCAGGGGTGCCGCTGAGGACGCCGCCAAGGGGTCTGCCGAAGGGCCCGGCAAGGGGCCTGCGAGGGATGCCGGCAAGGCCGCTACCGAGGAGGGGGCGTTCGACGACCTGCCCTCCTCCTCTGCTGCCTCTGGCTCCGGCAGGTACCTGAGGGTCAGCAACGACCTCTTTGTCCACTTTCTTGGCGCGTCGAGCACCAGGGCTCCCTTCGAGGGAGAGGTGTTTGACAAGGAGGCACTTGCCACCGCCGGGCTCGAGGTTGTTGACGAGCCGGGTGTTGGTGGCGCTGGCTCCCAGGAGGAGCAGCTGCTCCAAGCCATGGGCACCAGCTTCTGTAAGCTCCAGGCACTCCATCGCGCTCGCCTAGACAAGGCCAAGTCCAGGGTGGCGGTGGTGGAGAAGATGGAGGAGGACTTTGGGGGGCGCGTCGCCGAGGCGCAGGACTGGTTCCTCCAGGCCCAGGACGAGCTAAAGGCCGCCCAGGGTGAGCTGGCCAACCGTGAGGTGGAGCTCGCCCTGAAGCTGTCCGACATCGAGAAGGTCGAGGAGACGGTGAAGAAATTGGCCGATGAAGCCGAAGCCGTCCGGTCCCAGCACGAGGCCGCCCTGAGGACCCAGGAGGAGGACCTTGCCAAGCACGAGGAGAAACTTGCCGCCATGCTCTGCGGCAAGGACGAAGAGGTGGACAAGCTCGTCCTGCAGCGGACCCAAGAGCTGGAGCGGAGGCATCAGGAGGCGCTCAACGCTCTGGCTCAGGCCCACGCCGGCAAGGTGAAGGAGCTGGAGGAGCAAGCCCTGAAGCTGGCCCAGGAGAAGCACACGCTCAATGGTGCTTTAACGGTGGCGCAGGGCGAGATTATCAGCAAGTCTGGAGAGCTCTCCGAGGCCAAAGCCTCCATCCAGGATCTCTAGCTGAAGCTGGGAGAGCTCGAGGAGACGCTGTCGGGAGCCTTGAGCCAGGAGGGGCTCCTGACAAAGGAGCTGGAGACGGAGAAGCAGCTGCTGAGGAACGAGACCGCCAACCTCAAGGATTACAAGGCGGGCGAGAAGCGCTGGCTCGGGCGCCTTGCTGTCGTTGCAAACTCGGCCGCCGATCAGCTGGCCACTATGGGGATGCCGGAGATGGCGTATGCCCCTGAAGCGAGCCTGATCCCCAACGCCAACTTGACAATATACTTCGAGAAGGTCGTCGGCGTGCTGAAGCGGCTTCACTCCAACCGGGCGACGTCCCTGGCCGAGGAATCCCGGATACTCTGCCAGGGGACCATGACCAGGGTGCTCACCAAGGTCGCGCACTAGCACCCCGACCTCGACTTCGGAGCTGTGCTGAAGAGCTTGCCAGAGGGTGTCGACACCGCGGCCCTCAATGAGCGTATCCAACCCATCCTCAACCGCGTCGACAAAATCAAGAGGGTGGAGGGCCAGCGCCGGGACTAGGCATCCCGTTCTCCGTCGCCGCTGCAGGTTCATGACCAAGACAAAGCTATCTTTAGTTAGAACCGCGGCGGCAATTTGTGTAATATAACTCTGTGATGCCCCTGAAACTATGCATGTTATTTTCCTGTTCGATTTTTCTTTGTATGTTCACCCCACGTCAACTGGGAAAGCTTGCCGGCACGTAAACCTAGGGTGGCCTTTTGAGGACGGATCCTCATTGGCCTTTCAGGTGTGCTTGTTGCCGGGAAAAGCACCTTCCCACCCTTGGCGCGGCCACTCGTCCTGTCGAGCTTGACTCGAGTCAGAACCGAGAGCGTTGCAAATGGCGAAAGGCTACCCTGTCGCTCTCGACACAGCCGCTTGAACTGTTGAGCGGACTCGAAACAGAACAAGGGCTTTGCCGATCGCAGGAGGGCCCCTTTGTGTACAGGCTTCCCATACATAGGCCAAACCGTCGAGGATAATAACTTTTTATTTTAGGAAACAGACTCAAAGTTCAGCATGACTTAGCTCTCTCGTCGCCGCCTCGGCGTCCTTCTTGCCAACGGGCAGTGTCGCCTTCTTGGTCGCCTTCTCCGGATGAGCTGTGGCGATGGAGAACAGCTAGGCCAACTGCTAGACCAGATTCTCATAATAGCGCCCCCTACCTGGCGCGCCAAAGATGTCAGTGGGAAGCGACACCTATGGGATCACTAGAATCCCTTCTACGGTTGCAGGGCGCGAGGATCGTGAGAAGAGCGGGACTAACAAACAACACAAGGGGGATTTACCCAAGTTCGGGCCGCAATGATGCGTAAAACCCTACGATCCTGCTTTGGTGGATGTATTAGTGTTCTTGAGCTCTCAAACTAGATCTGGGTGTTGTGGGGTTCGAAAGAGCCGAATCCTTTCCCTGTGCGCCATGGGCCTCCTTTTATAGGTAAAAGGGGCTGCCACAGTGGCACCTGCCTACATGGCACCGCATGCATCGCTGGCCAAGGCATGTGTCGAAGCGAGGGGGAGCGGCGAGGGACGGGATGGGCCCCGCCCCCGTCCCCGATAAAGTGGAAGGACACCTAAGCCTTGCATTTAATGCACCTTGTCCTGTAATACGGGCGATAAGCTCGTGCTACTGTATCACTTTCCACCTCGCTGAGGTGGCGCGGTGGTGGAGCCTCCACAAAGGATTGCATGCTGCCACGTAGCTGCCTGCCCAGCTGGTTAGGTCAGCAGCTGTTTGTGAACGACAACGAAGACTTAGCTGGCGCGGGCCTGGCAGCGGCCCTGCCGGTGTGCTTGGCGAGGGCCTTGTCGGGTGGCCTGGCAAGGGTCTTGCCGGGTGGCCCGACAAGGATCTTTCCATGGCGCACTGGCGTCCCCGGCAAGGATCTTGCCGGGGGTCTTGTGGGTTCCTTTTGTGAGGATGGTTGCCTTCCTATCCTTACTTGATCTCGAGCATTCTATGTCTTCACAAAGATCAGCATGCCACCAAAGAGGAGCCTCCCGAGCCTTGTCCCGACGCGTTTGCCAAGCGTCAGTGGGCTCAAGGGTGGCTCACTCAGTTGGCATGGGCGAGCTGCCCCGGTAAGGGTCTTGCCAGGGCCGCTGAGGCTGCCCCGGCAAGGGTCCTTGCAGGGAAAACCTGCTTCGCCCATCTGATTTTCGTGGCCTTGGTCCTTGTTGTTGCTTCGTTCATTTTGTGGCTTCGGCTCCTCTCCGGCTTCCCTTTCTTGCCATGTCTGTGCGTGGTTGTGGCGGGAGGCTCTGACTGCCCGTGCCCAAGTAAAGGGGTCAAAAGCAGAGCCCCTACTTTTGTACACCGACAGACGACCATCGGAACACGGCGCCGAGCCCCTGGGGGCTCGTCGGCAAAGGTCGTCCGGGCAGGCATGCTTAACAGGAATGTGGTTAGGGCCGAAACGCCGTTACAGAGGTATGGTAAAAACCTACTCTGTGATTATCGTGTTTGAAGTGTAACAACGTCCTTCGTCTTCTGGCAGAAACAGGAGTCGCCGGATTATATCCGGAGATCCTGCCGGTCACGCCTCTACCAACCGGATTCCAGAACCGGCTTTGAGAGAGGAGGCCGATGCGGGGCCGGCGCTGAATTGTCCTCCGACAGAGGATGCGGATATGCTCTCCGCTGAAAAGTCCGAAGTGGAGAGTGCCGTGAATCACCGGTGTCGACGGGCCGTACTTCACAATAGCATCTTTTCCGAAGAGGCATTTAATGCTTTCAATTCGGGAGACGCATACATCCGAGCTGCTCAAGGCGGGATCGCCCGAGCGACGGACCAGTATGCAGAAGATATACGGGTAGGGAAATTTGATAAGCATGTATAGAAGTAGCCCCTGAGACTTGAAACGGTTGGAACAACTGATTTAAGGATCATTTTATGCACAGTTTCTTGTAGATAAGAATACCCAATTGTCTCAAGAGTTGGAGTGCAAGACCCAGTTGAGGGTCGTGGTTTCCAAACTAGAGGAATCCCAGAAGGCCTCATCTAGTAACATTTGTCTCAATAGAGAAATTTTAAAGGAATATAGCAGTTAGCAATTCGCTTGCTTCATAAGTATAACAGAAAATTCTGCAGACAATCCCGGGACAAATCCGGAGATCGTAAAAGATAGCGAGTCGCATCTCCAAAGACAGCTAAGGGCTGGCGAGCGTATGCTTATGCAGGTTAGGCGGGAGAAAAACAATCTCCAGGATGCCAACGTACGGCTAGGTGTCGAATTATCAGATGTTCGAGATCAACTGGCGGACTCCGTAAAGGAGAACAAAAGGCTTCGTCGCGGCATTTATGGTAAGTGCCTAAACGAACTGCAGTACAGTTTGGTGAGGAAGCATATTAAAAGAGTTTATATCTGTAGGTATGTCGACAGGCCGTCCTGAAGAGGAGATGCCCGGATCCGCAGGCGATGTACTGCAAGACCTCTCACAGCTGCACGAACGAGTTCGGCAGGTGATGCAGGGTATTGCCAAGGCCTTGTGGCCATCCGCTTCCCTGCCAAGGGGCATGGGGGAGCTTGTGGATATGCTCCAAGGAGCACGGTGACGCTTTCAGTTGTGGAAGGTGTCTGCCTGCCGACAAGCTGCAAGGGAATCCTGGGCCATGGTGAAGACGCGCTACACCAAGCTTGACCCAAACCATATGGCCGAAGTCGGACCGGCTGGGCCAGATGGGCAAGAAATTCCCGTGAGTCTGGTGTATGACCAGGTAGCGTTAGCCGCAAAATATTCCCAACAGGATTGCAAGCTAGATAGCCTGTGGGATGGTATAGAGGAAGAATATAGTCAGTCCAAGTGACTATGTAATTCAATGGACATATGTAGTCCCTAGCTGGATTAAAAATCATTTTTCATGTCGAACCTTTTTCCTTTAGCCCTCGGATCCGACAGTCCGGGTGTATCCAAATACCTGCTCAGTTATGCAGAACCGGGGTATGCGTGGAACCAACTGTTGGGTTCATAAGTGCTTGAACAGACAAGTACCCAACTAGTTATGTTATATTACATGGGTAGTAAGAAACATCTTCCAGGGAGAATAGTTCTGCTAGGGGTTCCTTTCCCTGGGTACGCATGCATCAATGTACATGTCCGAACGGCGAACAGAAACGCAGGATGCAAAACTTTTGGGGATTCACGTTGTAATAAACGAAAGAAACATCTTTAGTTCACCGACCGAATATTCCCTCAAGAATGTTAGCTTTCGGCTTCACCCAGTCTGAGGTACACATCCGGTTGAACCGGCAATAACAATCGCGGAGGTGCTCCCCTTATGCCCTAGCCGAATTAACGAGAACGTAGGGCATAAACACAAGAGCCAGGCAACCCAGCATGGCCACATCTTAAGTCATATTGATGCATATAATGGTGAAGAAAAGGCACATATGGTAAAAGAACGCATATGTGATAGGCAGGAAGCCATGAAAGTAATTATATTTAGCTTCCGTATAGGAAGCCCCCAGGTATGGTGAACACACATAGTGCGGCCGGAGTGATCCGAACGTCCGCACTGTATTGAATACTTTGTGTGAAGAAGGGGAAAAGGGCAAGAAAGGAAAAAAAGGGGTGGGACATAATTAAAAGAGCGTGGGTAAGGAGACGAACACTGAGTTTGGCACTAGGCGTAGAATCTCCGGAGTTTGGCCGCGTTCCATGGGTTCGGCTCGAGTCTATTATCGGATGCATTACGCAGGCGGTACGCTCCTTCGGTGAGAACTTTATAAATAATGAAGGGACCCTCCCACTTAGGTTTGAGCTTGTCCTTCTTCTTCTCCGGTAGGCGTAGAATGAGTTCGCCAATATTGTAAGTTTTGGCCCGCACTTCTCTGCTTTGATACCTTCGAACCTGCTACTGATAGAATGCGGAACGAGCTTTTGTGACATCGCGCTCTTCCTCCAGGGCATCTAAGTTGTCATGTCGATCTAACTCAGCTTCCTTCTCTTCGTACAGGCGCACGCGAGGTGAGTCGTGGATTATGTCGCAGGGTAGTACTGCTTCTGTGCCGTACACCATAAAAATGGTGTGTATCCGATGGTGCGATTCGGCGTGGTCCGTAGCCACTAGAGTACGGAGTCGAGCTCCTCAAACCAGTGCATGTCCGATTCTGTCAAGGACCGCACTAGTCTGGGTTTGATGCCACTCATGATGAGACCATTTGCACGTTCAACCTGGCCGTTTGTTTGGGGATGGTAGACGGAGGCGTAATCGAGCTTAATGCCCATGTTGCCGCACCAAGTTTTCACTTCATCGGCTGTGAAGTTTGAGCCATTGTCAGTGATGATACTGTGGGGGACGCCGTAACGGTGTACAAACCCTGATATGAAGTCTATCACTGGTCCGGATTCGGCCATTTTAACTGGTTTGGCTTCTATCCATTTGGTGAACTTGTCCACCATGACCAATAAGTATTTTTTCTTATGGCTTCCCTCTTTAAGGGGTCCGACCATATCCATCCCCCAGACAGTGAAGGGCCAAGTAATGGGGATTGTTTGGAGAGCGGTAGGGGCATATGGCTCTGATTGGCAAAGAGCTGGCAACCGACGCAGTGTTGGACAAGGTCCTGTGCATCTGCTCAGGCTGTCGGCCAATAAAAACCTGTATGGAAGGCCTTGCTGACAAGTGCCCGAGTCGCAGCATGGTGCCCGCCGAGTCCGGCATGGATTTCGGCCAAGAGTTGCCGCCCTTCCTCTTGGAGATGCATCTTTGGAGCACTCCGTTTACACTTTTCTTATAGAGTTCTCCCTCATGGACTTTGTAGGCCTTGGAACGCCGCACAATACAACGTGCTTCATTTTGGTCCTCGAGGAGCTCCTGCCTGTTTAGGTAGGCCAAGAAAGGCTCGGTCCACGAGGCAATTACAGCCATGATTTCGTGGGCCGAAGGTGTTATTTCGGCGGCGGAGCCCCCGATTACATCAGATGGTTCGGAATCTGGGGTTGTATTTGGATCCAGGCTAGTGTTGCTAGACTCCCCTTCCCATACCACAGATGGCTTGAACAGCCTTTCCAGGAATATGATAGGTGGGACAGGGTCGCGTTTAGCGCTGATGCGAGCGAGGATATCCGCCGCTTGATTGTTTTCTCGAGCCACATGGTGGAATTCGAGCCCCTCGAACCGAGCTGTCATTTTGAGGACGGCGTTGCGGTAGGCCGCCATTTTCGGATCCTTGGCATCAAAATCTCCGTTTATTTGTGATATTGCGAGGTTTGAGTCCCCGCGCACCTCCAGGCGTTGAATGCCCATAGATACTGCCATCCGAAGACCATGCAACAGAGCCTCGTATTCGGCTGCGTTGTTGGAGTCTATGTATAATATTTGGAGTACGTATTGGACCGTGTCTCCGGTGGGGGAAGTCAGGACTACACCTGTGTTGGAGAACGTTGCAGAAAATTAAAAAATTTCTTACGGTTTCACCAAGATCCATCTATGAGTTCATCTAAGCAATGAGTGATAGGAGAGGGAAGCATCTACATACCACTTGTAGATCGCGTGCGGAAGCGTTCGAGGGAACGGGGATGATGGAGTCGTACTCGCCGTGATCCAAATCACCGATGACCAAGTGCTGAATGGATAGCACCTCCGCGTTCAACACACGTACAGAGCGGACGACGTCTCCTCCTTCTTGATCCAGCAAGGGGGGAGGAGAGGTTGTGGAAGAAGGCTCCAGCAGCAGCACGACATCGTGATGATGGTGGAGAGGCAGTACTTCGACAGGGCTTCGCCAAGCACTCAACAGAGGAGGAGGGGTGTTGGGGAGGGGAGGGGCTGCGCCTTGGATCAGGTGTTCAGCCCTCCCCTCGCCCCTCTATTTATAGGGGAAGGGGGAAGGGGGCCGGCCCCCTCTAGATGAGATCTAGAGGGGGGGCGGCCAGGGAGGGGGGCTTGCCCCCCAAGCAAGGGGGGCGCCCCCACTAGGGTTCCCCCCCAACCCTAGGCACATGGGCCCAAGGGGGGGGCACCCAGCCCTCCAGGGGCTGGTTCCCTGCCCCTTGCGGCCCATGAGGCCCTCCAAGAGGGGTGGACCCTCCCGGTGGACCCCCGGAACCCCTCCGGTGGCCCCGGTACAATACCGATATGCCCCCGAAACTTTCCGGTGTCCGTATGACAACTTCCCATATATAAATCTTCACCTACGGACCATTCTGGAACTCCTCGTGACGTCCGGGATCTCATCCGGGACTCTGAACAACATTCGATAATCACATACAGATCTTCCTAATAACCCTAGCGTCACCGAACCTTAAGTGTGTAGACCCTACGGGTTCGGGAGACATGAAGACATGACCGAGATGGCTCTCCGGTCAATAACCAACAGCGGGATCTGGATACCCATGTTGGCTCCCACATGCTCCTCGATGATCTCATCGGATGAACCACGATGTCGAGGATTCAATCAACCCCATATACAGTTCCCTTTGTCAATCGGTACGTTACATGCCCGAGACTCGATCGTCGGTATCCCAATACCTCGTTCAGTCTCGTTACCGGCAAGTCACTTTACTCGTACCGTAATGCATGATCCCGTGACCAAACACTTGGTCACTTTGAGCTCATTATGATGATGCATTACCGAGTGGGCCCAGAGATACCTCTCCATCATACAGAGTGACAAATCCCAGTCTCGATCCATGTCAACCCAACAGACACCTTCGGAGATACCTGTAGTGCACCTTTATAGTCACCCAGTTACGTTGTGACGTTTGGTACACCCAAAGCACTCCTACGGTATCCGGGAGTTACACGATCTCATGGTTTAAGGAAGAGATACTTGACATTGGAAAAGCTCTAGCAAAACGAACTACACGATCTTGTGCTATGCTTAGGATTGGGTCTTGTCCATCACATCATTCTCCTAATGATGTGATCCCGTTGTCAACGACATCTAATGTCCATAGTCAGGAAACCATGACTATCTGTTGACCAACGAGCTAGTCAACTAGAGGCTTACTAGGGACGTATTTGGTCTAAGTATTCACACGTGTATTACGATTTCCGGATAATACAATTATAGCATGAATAAAAGACAATTATCATGAACAAGGAAATATAATAATCCTTTTATTATTGCCTCTAGGGCATATTTCCAACAGTCTCCCACTTGCACTAGAGTGAATAATCTAGTTACATTGTGATGAATCGAACACCCATCGAGTTTTGGTGTTGATCATGTTTTGCTCGCGAAAGAGGTTTAGTCAATGGATCTGCGACATTCAGATCCGTATGTACTTTGCAAATATCTATGTCTCCATCTGGAACATTTTCATGGATGGAGTTGAAACGACGCTTGATGTGCCTAGTCTTCTTGTGAAACCTGTGCTCCTTTGCAAGGGCAATAGCTCCAGTGTTGTCACAGAAGAGTTTGATCGGCCCCGACGCATTGGGTATGACTCCTAGGTCGGTGATGAACTCCTTCACCCAAATTGCTTCATGCGCTGCCTCCGAGGCTGCCATGTACTCCGCTTCACATGTAGACCCCGCCACGACGCTCTGCTTGCAGCTGCACCAGCTTACTGCTCCACCATTCAAAATATACATGTATCCGGTTTGTGACTTAGAGTCATCCAGATCTGTGTCGAAGCTAGCGTCGACGTAACCCTTTACGACGAGCTCTTCGTCACCTCCATAAACGAGAAACATGTCCTTTGTCCTTTTCAGGTACTTTAGGATATTCTTGATCGCTGTCCAGTGTTCCTTGCCAGGATTACTTTGGTACCTTCCTACCAAACTTACGGCAAGGTTTACATCAGGTCTTGTACACAACATGGCATACATAATAGATCCTATGGCTAAGGCATAAGGGATGATGCTCATCTCTTCTTTATCTTTTGCCATGGTCGGGCATTGAGCCGAGCTCAATCTCACACCTTGCAGTACAGGCAAGAACCCTTTCTTGGACTGATCCATTTTGAACTTCTTCAAAATCTTATCAAGGTATGTGCTTTGTGAAAGACCTATGAGGCATCTCGATCTATCCCTATAGATCTTGATGCCTAATATGTAAGCAGCTTCTCCAAGGTCCTTCATTGAAAAACACTTATTCAAGTACGCCTTAATGTTGTCCAAGAATTCTATATCATTTCCCATCAAAAGTATGTCATCTACATATAATATGAGAAATGCTACAGAGCTCCCACTCACTTTCTTGTAAACGCATGCTTCTCCATAAGTCTGCATAAACCCAAATGCTTTGATCATCTCATCAAAGCGAATGTTCCAACTCCGAGATGCTTGCACCAGCCCATAAATGGATCGCTGGAGCTTGCATACTTTGTTAGCATTCTTAGGATCGACAAAACCTTCCGGCTGCATCATATACAGCTCTTCCTTAAGATAATCGTTAAGGAATGCCGTTTTGACGTCCATCTGCCATATCTCATAATCATAGTATGAGGCAATTGCTAACATGATTCGGAAGGACTTAAGCTTCGCTACGGGAGAGAAAGTCTCATCGTAGTCAATCCCTTGAACTTGCCGATAACCCTTAGCAACAAGTCGAGCTTTATAGATGGTGACATTACCATCCGCGTCCGTCTTCTTCTTAAAGATCCATTTGTTTTCTATCGCTCGCCGATCATCGGGCAAGTCAGTCAAAGTCCATACTTTGTTTTCATACATGGATTCTATCTCGGATTGCATGGCTTCTAGCCATTTGTTGGAATCTGGGCCCGCCATCGCTTCTTCATAGTTCGAAGGTTCACCGTTGTCTAACAACATGATTTCCAGGACAGGGTTGCCATACCACTCTGGTGTGGAACGAGTCCTTGTGGACCTACGAAGTTCAGTAGCAACTTGATCCGAAGTACCTTGATCATCATCATTAATTTCCTCTCCAGTCGGTGTAGGCACCACAGGAACATTTTCCTGAGTTGCACCACTTTCCGGTTCAAGAGGTAGTACTTCATTGAGTTCTACTTTCCTCCCACTTACTCCTTTCGAGAGAAACTCTTTTTCCAGAAAGGATCCGTTCTTGGCAACAAAGATCTTGCCCTCAGATCTTAAGTAGAAGGTATACCCAATGGTTTCCTTAGGGTATCCTATGAAGACGCATTTTTCCGACTTGGGTTCGAGCTTTTCAGGTTGTAGTTTCTTGACATAAGCATCGCATCCCCAAACTTTTAGAAACGACAGCTTAGGTTTCTTCCCAAACCATAATTCATACGGTGTCGTCTCAACGGATTTAGACGGTGCCGTATTTAAAGTGAATGTAGTTGTCTCTAGAGCGTATCCCCAAAATGATAGCGGTAAATCGGTAAGAGACATCATAGATCGCACCATATCCAATAGAGTGCGATTACGACGTTCGGACACACCGTTACGCTGAGGTGTTCCAGGCGGCGTGAGTTGTGAAACGATTCTGTACCAAATTCGTGACTTAAATATTCTCCTCCACGATCTGATCGTAAGAATTTTATCTTTCGGTCATGTTGATTCTCTACTTCATTCTGAAATTCCTTGAACTTTTCAAAGGTCTCAGACTTGTGTTTCATCAAGTAGACATACCCATATCTACTCAAGTCATCAGTGAGAGTGAGAACATAACGATATCCTCCGCGAGCCTCAACGCTCATTAGACCGCACACATCGGTATGTATGATTTCCAATAAGTTGGTTGCTCGCTCCATTGTTCCGGAGAACGGAGTCTTGGTCATTTTGCCCATGAGGCATGGTTCGCATCTGTCAAATGATTCATAATCAAGAGACTCTAAAAGTCCATCAGCATGGAGCTTCTTCATGCGCTTGACACCAATGTGACCAAGGCGGCAGTGCCACAAGTATGTGGGACTATCGTTATCAACTTTACATCTTTTGGTATTCACACTATGAATATGTGTAACATTACGTTCGAGATTCATTAAGAATAAACCATTGACCATCGGGGCATGACCATAAAACATATCTCTCATATAAATAGAACAACCATTATTCTCGGATTTAAATGAGTAGCCATCTCGCATTAAACGAGATCCAGATACAATGTTCATGCTCAAACTTGGCACTAAATAACAATTATTGAGGTTTAAAACTAATCCCGTAGGTAAATGTAGAGGTAGCGTGCCGACGGCGATCACATCGACCTTGGAACCATTCCCGACGCGCATCGTCACCTCATCCTTCACCAGTCTCCGCTTATTCTGCAGCTCCTGCTGTGAGTTACAAATATGAGCAATGACACTGGTATCAAATACCCAGGAGTTACTACTAGTACTGGTAAGGTACACATCAATTACATGTATATCAAATATACCTTTAGTGTTGCCGGCCTTCTTGTCCGCTAAGTATTTGGGGCAGTTCCGCTTCCAGTGACCCTTCCCTTTGCAATAAAAGCACTCAGTCTCAGGCTTGGGTCCATTCTTTGACTTCTTCTCGGCAACTGGCTTACCGGGCGCGGCAACATCTTTGCCGTCCTTCTTGAAGTTCTTCTTACCCTTGCCCTTCTTGAACTTAGTGGTCTTATTGACCATCAACACTTGATGTTCTTTCTTGATTTCAACCTCTACTGACTTCAGCATCGAAAATACTTCAGGAATGGTCTTCACCATCCCCTGCATATTGTAGTTCAACACAAAGCTCTTGTAGCTCGGTGGGAGCGACTGAAGGATTCTGGCAATGACCGCCTCGTCCGGGAGGTTGATCTCCAGCTGGGACAGGCGGTTGTGCAACCCAGACATTTTGAGTATGTGCTCACTGACAGAACTGTTTTCCTCCATCTTACAACTATAGAACTTGTCGGAGACTTCATATCTCTCGACCCGGGCATGAGCTTGAAAAACCATTTTCAGCTCCTCGAACATCTCATATGCTCCGTGTCGCTCAGCCCCGGTTCTAAGCTGTAAAGCATGCCACACTGAACGAGGGAGTAATCATCAGCACATGATTGCCAAGTGTTCATAACGTCTTGGTTCTCTGGGATGGGTGCTTCACCTAGCGGTGCATCTAGGACATAATCTTTCTTGGCTGCTATGAGGATGATCCTCAGGTTCCGGACCCAGTCCGAATAGTTGCTGCCATCATCTTTCAGCTTGGTTTTCTCTAGGAACACGTTGAAGTTCATGTTGACATGAGCGTTGGCCATTTGATCTACAAGACATATTTTGCAAAGACTTTAGACTAAGTTCATGATAATTAAGTTCATCTAATAAAATTATTTAATGAACTCCCACTCAGATTAGACATCCCTCTAGTCATCTAAGTGTTACACGATCCGATCATCACGTGAGACGGACTAGTCATCATCGGTGAACATCTCCATGTTGATCGTATCTTCCATACGACTCATGTTCGACCTTTCAGCCTCTTGTGTTCCGAGGCCATGTCCATACATGCTAGGCTCGTCAAGTTAACCCTAAGTGTTTCTGCATGTGTAAAACTGTCTTACACCCGTTGTATGTGAACGTAAGGATCTATCACACCCGATCATCACGTGGTGCTTCGAAACGACGAACTTTAGCAATGGCGCACAGTTAGGGGGAACACTTTCTTGAAATTATTATAAGGGATCATCTTATTTACTACCGTCGTTCTAAGTAAACAAGATGCATAAACATAATAAACATCACATGCAATTATATAAAGTAGTGACATGATATGGCCAATATCATATAGCTCCTTCGATCTCCATCTTCGGGGCTCCATGATCATCTTCGTCACCGGCATGACACCAATGATATCCATCATCATGATCTCCATCATCGTGCCTTCATGAAGTTGTCACACCAACGACTACTTCTACTTCTATGGCTAACGCGTTTAGCAATAAAGTAAAGTAATTTACATGGCGTTCTTCAATGACACGCAGGTCATACAAAAATAAAGACAACTCCTATGGCTCCTGCCGGTTGTCATACTCATTGACATGCAAGTCATGATTCCTATTACAAGAACATGATCTCATACATCACAGTATATCATTCATCATTCATCACAACTTCTGGCCATATCACATCACATGACAATTGCTACAAAAACAAGTTAGATGTCCTCTAATTGTTGTTGCATCTTTTACGTGGCTGCAATTGGGTTCTAGCAAGAATGTTTTCTTACCTACGAATAACCACAACGTGATATTGTCAACTTCTATTTACCCTTCATAAGGACCCTTTTCGTCAAATCCGCTCCAACTAAAGTGGCAGAGACAGACACCCGCTAGCCACCTTATGCAACTAGTGCATGTCAGTCGGTGGAACCTGTCTCACGTAAGCGTACGTGTAAGGTCGGTTCGGGCCGCTTAATCCCACAATACCGCTGAAGCAAGAAAAGACTAGTAGCGGCAAGCAAGTTGACAAGATCTACGCCCACAACAAAATTGTGTTCTACTCGTGCAATAGAGAACTACACATAGACCTAGCTCATGATGCCACTGTTGGAGAACGTTGCAGAAAATTAAAATTTTTCCTACGGTTTCACCAAGATCCATCTATGAGTTCATCTAAGCAATGAGTGATAGGAGAGGGAAGCATCTACATACCACTTGTAGATCGCGTGCGGAAGCGTTCAAGGGAACGGGGATGATGGAGTCGTACTCGCCGTGATCCAAATCACCGATGACCAAGTGTTGAACGGACAGCACCTCCGCGTTCAACACACGTATGGAGCGGACGACGTCTCCTCCTTCTTGATCCAGCAAGGGGGAAGGAGAGGTTGAGGAAGAAGGCTCCAGCAGCAGAACGACGGCGTGATGATGGTGGAGAGGCAGTACTCCGACAGGGCTTCGCCAAGCACTCAACGGAGGAGGAGAGGTGTTGGGGAGGGGAGGGGCTGCGCCTTGGATCAGGTGTTCAGCCCTCCCCTCGCCCCTCTATTTATAGGGGAAGGGGGAAGGGGGCGGCCCCCTCTAGATGAGATCTAGAGGGGGGGCGGCCAGGGAGGGGGGCTTGCGCCCCAAGCAAGGGGGGCGCCACCACTAGGGTTCCCCCCCAACCCTAGGCGCATGGGCCCAAGGGGGGGGGCGCCCAGCCCTCCAGGGGCTGGTTCCCTGCCCCTTGCGGCCCATGAGGCCCTCCGAGAGGGGTGTCCCCTCCTGGTGGACCCCCGGAACCCCTCCGGTGGCCCCGGTACAATACCGATATGCCCCCGAAACTTTCCGGTGTCCGTATGACAACTTCCCATATATAAATCTTCACCTCTGGACCATTCCGGAACTCCTCGTGACATCCGGGATCTCATCCGGGACTCCGAACAACATTTGGTAATCACATACAAGTCTTCCTAATAACCCTAGCGTCACCGAACCTTAAGTGTGTAGCCCCTACGGGTTCGGGAGACATGCATACATGACCGAGATGGCTCTCCGGTCAATAACCAATAGCGGGATCTGGATACCCATGTTGGCTCCCACATGCTCCTCGATGATCTCATCGGATGAACCACGATGTCAAGGATTCAATCAACCTGGTATACAATTCCCTTTGTCAATCGGTACGTTACATGCCCGAGACTCGATCGTCGGTATCCCAATACCTCGTTCAGTCTCGTTACCGGCAAATCACTTTACTCGTACCATAATGCATGATCCCGTGACCAAACACTTGGTCACTTTGAGCTCATTATGATGATGGATTACTGAGTGGGCCCAGAGATACCTCTCCGTCATACGGAGTGACAAATCCCAGTCTCGATCCGTGTCAACCCAACAGACACTTTCGGAGATACCTGTAGTGCACCTTTATAGTCACCCAGTTACGTTGTGACGTTTGGTACACCCAAAGCACTCCTACGGTATCCGGGAGTTACACGATCTCATGGTCTAAGGAAGAGATACTTGACATTGGAAAAGCTCTAGCAAAACGAACAACACGATCCTGTGCTATGCTTAGGATTGGGTCTTGTCCATCACATCATTCTCCTAATGATGTGATCCCGTTGTCAACGACATCTAATGTCCATAGTCAGGAAACCATGACTATCCGTTGACCAACGAGCTAGTCAACTAGAGGCTTACTAGGGACATATTTGGTCTAAGTATTCACACGTGTATTACGATTTCTGGATAATACAATTATAGCATGAAGAAAAGACAATTATCATGAACAAGGAAATATAATAATCCTTTTATTATTGCCTCTAGGGCATATTTCCAACGGCGGGAACAATTATCATGAATAAAAGACAATTTTCTCGAGCCACATGGTGGAATTCGATCCCCTCGAACCGAGCTGTCATTTTGAGGATGGCGTTGCGGTAGGCTGCCATTTTCGGATCCTTGGCATCAAAATCTCCGTTTATTTGTGATATTGCGAGGTTTGAGTCCCCGCGCACCTCCAGGCATTGAATGCCCATAGATACTGCCATCCGAAGACCATGCAACAAAGCCTCGTATTCGGCTGCGTTGTTGGAGTCTGTGTATAATATTTGGAGTACATATTGGACCGTGTCTCCGGTGGGGGAAGTCAGGACTACACCTGCTCCCAATCCGGCCAGCATTTAGGTCCATCGAAGTGCATGATCCAATTAGAGTATGAGTCGTACTCTTTAGGGAGTTCGGCTTCTGTCCATTCGGCAACAAAGTCAGCCAATACTTGCGACTTAATGGCCCGCCGTGGTTTGTATGTTATGTCAAACGGAAGGATCTCGATGGCCCATTTAGCAATCCGTCCCGTGGGATCGTGGTTGTTTATTATGTCGTTGAGTGGTACTTCGGAGGCCACCGTAATCGAACACTCCTGGAAGTAGTGTCGTAGCTTCCGGGATGCCATGAAGACCGCATATGCTATCTTTTGATAGTGTGGGTATCGGGATTTGCATGGGGTGAGGACCGTGGACACGTAATATACCGGCTTTTGGAGCGGGAATTTGTATCCATCTGCTTCTCGTTCGACGACGAGCACTGCGCTTCCAACTTGATGTGTTGCAGCTATGTACAATAACATAGGTTCGCCAATATTTGGCGGTGCCAGGACTGGATTACTGGCCAATAAGGTTTTTATTCCATCCAGTCCGGCCGCGGCTGCATCAGTCCACATGAAGTGTTCGGTGCGTCGAAGAAGGCGGTAAAGAGGTAGTGCCTTTTCTCCTAATCGCGAGATAAAGCGACTTAAGGCAGCCATGCATCCAGCTAGTTTCTGGATATGCTTGAGGTCTGTTGGGATAGCCAACTGCGACAGAGCTCGGATTTTTGCCGGATTTGCTTCGATTCCTCTATTGGAAACAATGAAGCCGAGCAACTTCCCGAAGGGTACGCCAAAAACACATTTTTCCGGGTTTAGCTTGATGTCGTATGTTCGGAGGTTGTCGAACGTAAGTCTCAAGTCATCTATTAGGGTTTCGACATGTCTTGTTTTTATGACCACGTCGTCCACATATGCCTCCACTGTTTTGCCCATTTGCTTCTCCAGGCATGTTTGAATCATGCGTTGATAGGTTGCGCCGGCATTTTTAAGCCCGAAAGGCATAGTGTTGAAGCAGAAGGGACCATATGGTGTTATGAAGGCCGTTGCGGCTTGGTCGGACTCTACCATCTTTATTTGATGGTATCCGGAGTATGCGTCGAGGAAACATAGTGAGTCGTGTCCTGCGGTGGTGTCGATGATTTGGTCGATGTGAAGGAGGGGGAAGGGATCCTTGGGGCAAGCCTTGTTGAGGTCTTTGAAATCGACGCATAGGCGCCAGGATTTGTCCTTCTTTTGTACCATTACCAGAATTGCCAGCCAATCCGGATGCTTGATATCTCTGATGAATCTGGCTTCGAGTAGCTTGGCTAGCTCTTCTCCCATGGCTTGTCGTTTAGGCTCTGAGAAGCACCTAAGAGTCTGTTTGACTGGCTTGTATCCTTTCAGTATGTTGAGGCTGTGTTCGGCCAGCCAGGGTGGGATGCCCGGCATGTCTGAAGGATGCCAGGCGAAAATGTGCCAATTCTCGCGTAGGAAGTCTCGTAGTGCGGCGTCCATTGTGGGGCTCAACTGTGTCCCGATAGAAGCTGCAAGTTCAGTTTCAGATAAGAAACTTTAACTTTCAGAGGCAGAGCATTTATATTAACACGGCCTTTTCAAACAGGGTTAACATCATGTTGGAAGTTTTATTCATGGTCGAAAATGGAACTACCAGCCAGTTAACATCATGCTGATCAACATTCATGCATAGCACATCTTCATATGATGCACAGTGAAAATTCCCACACAATGTCGAGTGTGCGAAACACAGAGAAAACGAGGGACGAACTTTTGGCAAGTGTTGGATGTGGTGTGCGTAGATGACAATTGGGACCCACATGTCAATAAAGGCAGAGGCAAAAACCAGCGCTGCTCCTCTCCTCCTAATGCTATACTAACATTGGGGCCCACAGGTTTGTCAACATAGTTACATTTTTTTAGGTGCTTCAACATAGTTACTATAGGAGATAAATTCACAACGAAGTCGTGGAGCTGGTAGGTATCATTTATTATCACTGGGCTAGCAAGTATCAGCTGGGTTTTGGGCTGCCCTATCTAGGCTTTCATTTTTAACATGCGCAGCCCACGACCTCAGATGGGACGTCCATAGGCATGTTTGTATTTTCTTAAGGGCCCTCATGTATCGACCAGCCTATGGACCTCCCATCCGAGGTTTTATTTTTCCTGAATATCGGCAGCCCAATTTATGTATTTTTTTGAAGAAAACGCAGAAGTCTGTTCTATTTTTCTATATAAGAATAGAAACACCAGGTCCAACTTATGTTTCCCTTCTAACTATGTTATATATTTAAATTATTTTATATGTTATTATATATTATTTTTTATTGTCATCATATATTTAACAGATACTTACATATGTAAGAAAACAATATCCCACATCTTATTAACTTATAAAAATAATTTCTTAACAATAAAATCCTGGATTGTTTTGGCACGAAAATCCTAGTGATTGTGTAAAAAATCTTGGTAAGATTTAAGGACGAATGTAATAATATCACTTATTATTTAAATATATTTTTAACAAAATGCTCAGCCCCTTTTTATTTTTTGATAACATTGCTGGCCCAACCCAACATTATAATTAGAATCAGCCCAGCAAAATCTTGTATTTCGAGAAAGTGAAAATGGCCTGTAATTTTTTAGGAAATAAAATAAATGGGCCACATGGACACTACATTATTTGTTCACCCAGCCCAGCTAATGGTTGTAATTCAAAAAAAAGATCAAATTGACTGTAAATTCTACCGCGCAAAAAAAAGACTGTAACTTTTGAAAAAAATGGTTGAAGACGTGCGACACTTTTGGAGGCTGAAATGTAGGCCAATAGGTCGAAGCCAACGCAAGTCGTTGTCAATTTAGTCAACAAATGATTCTGGCATGTTAGCCGTTGGATTTACATCCAACGACTGGCATTCATCTTCAATCTCTCGTCTTCTTCCTCCAACGCTGCCGGGACCACGTCCCGCCTCCTGCTGCTAGCAGCTCTCTTAGCATGCTTCGCTATGAAGCGCTACTCCACCGTTGGCCAGGCCATCCCTCCACCCCTCCACACCTCCTGTTCTTCTCCACTGACTGCCGAACCACACAGCACTAGAACCAGTTAACCCTCATACACCTCTCCGTCTGCGACTCTACTCCTGCGTCTTCCCATCTCTGGCTCATTGCTGTCCGGGGCCTCGCCATCGTCCACCACCTTGGACGTGCTCGGCGCGGCGTGGTCAACTTGGTCAACGAATGACACCATCGGAAGTAGACGGTGCGTGGAGAGGTTGACAGCTGGGTCCATGGTCGCACACAAGGAAATGCCTCCTTATTACGCGCAAAATCATGATTCCTCCACCTGACATCTGGGACCCATCGGAAGGATCTCTGTATTTCACAAAAAAACGTGCCCCCCGCTGACAGGTCGGACCCACTAGCTACCTTCGCACGCAAGGAAGTGCCTCCTTATTACGCACAAAAAATGAATACTCCCCCTGACAGCTGGAACCCAGCATAGTGGGAGGCTGACTTGTGGGCCTACCAAGTTGACGGGGACGGAGGGCTTTGTTAACTTAGTCAATATGAATGATTCTAGTTCCTGTTATCGTACGATGTTCATCCAACTGCCGTAGTGCTTCTTCAACCTCTGGTCTTCTTGCTCCAGCCGCCCAAACCAGCGCCGGCCGTGCCGCGTGCTCCTGCCTCCTGTGGCCGGCTGTGATGCCGCGGAGGCCTCACCGCCCCCTACTACTCCCACCACTGGCCAGGCAATCCCTCTACTCACCCACACCCCCTGTTATTCTGCGGCGACAACAGACTCACACTGCAGCTGAACCAGTGAACCCTCGTACTCCTCTTCGCGTGGGAATCCACTGCTGCGTCTTCCCCGGCTCCGCATCGTCCCCTTCCTAGGCCTGGTCTTCGTCCACCGCTGTGGTACTCTCGGCATGGTGTGGTCAATGTGGTCAACGACCAAATTCCATCGGAAGAGTACTATACATGGAGAGGCTGACAGTTGGGTCCACGGCAGCCGCAAGGAAGTGCCTCCTTATTACGCGGAAAATAATTATTCCTCCACCTGACAGCAGGGACCCACCAGACGGGCCACCATATTTCGCGAAAAAAAGTTTCCCCCCTGACTGCTGGGACCTACCAGCTACATCTTCGCACGCAAGGAAGTGCGTCCATATTACGGGCAAAAAAAGAAGATTCGCCCCCTGACTGCTGGGACCCACCAGCTACATCTTCGCATGCAAGGAAGTGCATCCGGGCAAAAAAAAGATTCGCCCCCTGACTGCTGGGACCCACCAGCTACATCTTCGCATGCAAGGAATTGCCTGACAGTCGGGACCCACCTGGTCGAAGCATACTTAGCATTGTCATTCTGGTCGCGAACGTGTACGTACATACTAGTTGATGTAGAGGCGCGCACTTGTCGTAGTAGAGGCGCGCACGTGTCGTAGTAGAGGCACGCACATAGCATGTACACGTACGTACAACGGCCAGGGTGCAAGAAAGAAAATACGGCCACGTACGTACATACGGGCGGGGTCTCGAACGCCTACTCGCGCATACGTACGGCCAGGGCTCGTGTACATGGTTGGGTTAGAACGAAGAAACCGCGTTGTCGTCGTGTTCATGGGGAGGCAATGGAATGCGTCGTGTTCATGGGAAGGCAATGGAATGCGTCGTGTTCATCGGGAGGCAACGGAACGCGTGGGAGCCAACCGGCTTGGACGGAACAGGCGATGGAAACGAGGCCTGGCGTACCGCAGAATGGAGGAAACGGCCTTGTGTTTGACTGGCCACATTCGAAACGGGATCTTGTTCATCGGGAGGGGTCTGGCGTACCGCAAACGGAGGAAACGGACCTCCTACGGTCGAAATGGGGGTCCTGTTGATCGGGAGGGGTGTGGTGTACCGCAAAACGGACCTCCTACGGTCGAAACGGGGGTCCTGTTGATTGGGAGGGATGTGGCGTACCGCAAAACGGATGAAACGGACTTGAGTTGGAGCGCTACGGTCGAAACGGGGGTCCTGTCCACCGTCGACCTCCTCGAGCCTCCATGATACGTCTCCAACGTATCTATAATTTTTGATTGCTCCATGCTACTTTATCTACTGTTTTGGACTATATTGGGCTTTATTTTCCACTTTTATATTATTTTTGGGACTAACCTATTAACCGGAGGCCCAGCCCAGAATTGCTGTTTTTTGCCTATTTCAGTGTTTCGAAGAAACGGAATATCAAACGGAGTCCAAACGGAATAAAACCTTCGGGAACGTGATTTTCTCACCGAACGTGATCCAGGAGACTTGGACCCTACTCCAAGAAGTGCCAGAGGCGGTCACGAGGGTGGAGGGCGCGCCCCCCTACCTCGTGGGCCCCCTGGTGCTCCACCGACGTACTCCTTCCTCCTATATATACCTATGTACCCCCAAACGATCAGATGATGAGCCAAAAACCTAATTCCACCGTCGCAACCTTCTGTATCCACGAGATCCCATCTTGGGGCCTATTCTGGAGCTCCGCCGGAGGGGCATCCACCACGGAGGGCTTCTACATCAACACCATAGCCCCTCCGATGAAGTGTGAGTAGTTTACTTCAGACCTTCGGGTCCATAGCTAGTAGCTAGATGGCTTCTTCTCTCTTTTTGGATCTCAATACAATGTTCTCCCCCTCTCTCGTGGAGATCTATTTGATGTAATCTACTTTTTGCGGTGTGTTTGTTGAGACCGATGAATTGTGGGTTTATGATCCAATATTATCTATGGAAAATATTTGATTCTTCTCTGAATTATTTTATGTATGATTGAGTTATCTTTGCGAGTCTCTTCGAATTATCCTTTTTGGTTTGGCCAACTAGATTGGTAGTTCTTGCAATGGGAGTAGTGTTTAGCTTTGGGTTCAATCTTGCGGTGTCCTTACCTAGTGACAGAAAGGGTTGCAAGGCACGTATTGTATTGTTGCCATCGAGGATAACAAGATGGGGTTTTTATCATATTGCACGAATTTATCCCTCTACATCATGTCATCTTGCTTAAGGCGTTACTCTGTTTTTAACTTAATACTCTAGATGCATGTTGGATAGCGGTCGATGAGTGGAGTAATAGTAGTAGATGCAGAATCGTTTCGATCTACTTGTCTTGGATGTGATGCCTATATACATGATCATTGCCTAGATATGCTCATAACTATGCTCAATTCTGTCAATTGCTCAACAGTAATTTGTTCACCCACCGTAGAATACTTATGCTCTTGAGAGAAGCCACTAGTGAAACCTATGGCCCCCGGGTCTATTCTCATCATATCAATCTCTATCGCTTTATTACTTCCTTTGTTTTTACTTTGCCTTTTACTTTTGACTTTGCATCTATCTATCAAAAATACCAAAAATATTATTTATCATCTCTATCAGATCTCACCCTCGTAAGTGACCGTGAAGGGATTGACAACCCCTAATTGCGTTGGTTGCGAGTAGCTATCGTTTTGTGTAGGTACGAGGGACTTGTGCATGGTCTCCTACTGGATTGATACCTTGGTTCTCAAAAACTGAGGGAAATACTTACGCTACTTTGCTGCATCATCCTCTCCTCTTCGGGGAAATCCAACGCAGTGCTCAAGAGGTAGCCCTCCACGGGCTACCGTCGACCTCCTCCAGCCTCCACGGGCTCCTGTTCATCCAACCTCCACCGTGCGCTACTCCACCGGCTACTGTTCAACCACCCCTCCACGGGCACCCCTCCACCGTCTACTGTTCATCTAGCCCTCCACGGGGTCGTCCTGTTCATCCAGCCCTCCACACCACGGGGTCCTGTTCATCTAGAGGCCACGCCACCGCTCACTATTCATCCAACCCCCCCTCCCCCCACAATGCTCACTGTTCATCCAGAGAGGCTGCATCGATCGACTTGAATTAGCAGCAGTAGCGAAGGAATTGCTCGATCGGGTTCAGTTAACAGCCATCGATCGATCGCTCGGGTTCAGTAACGCGTAGCCTGCAGTGCAATCACTCGGGTTCTGTTAGAGCCCAATGCCTCGCTCGGGTTCATTTAGAGCCAACGCCTCGCACACACGCGCGTACGTGTACGAGAGAAACACGCATCGCTCGGCCCCTGACCGCCCACCGTAACCGAGAACTCCCCGAAATTTTCCTCGCCCTCGCTTCTACCACAGTTTCTCCATCATGGACGGCCCAAAGAATGTCATGCAGCTGCGTCTCCGACCCGCCCAGGACGAAAAGCCCATTTTCTATGATGATTTTTTGTCATAGAAGTAGGAGCCCACCACATCTATGATGATACCGGGTTTTGTCACAATTATCATCATAGAAGTGTCATATGTATGACAGAAAAAAGTTTCGTTCGGCCCAAAATGTCAAGGATGTGTCTTTTTTTTGTAGTGCCAGTAGGAGGCTACACGAAAATCCCTCATACCTACACAATCAAATAATAACCTTGCAACCAACGCGATAAAGGGGTTATCAATCCCTTCACGGCCACTTGCAAAAGCGAGATCTGATAGAGATAATAATAAAATAAATATTTTTGGTATTTTTATGATATAGATTGAAAGTAAAGATTGCAAAATAAAATAGATTGGAAACTTATATGATGGAAGATAGACACGGGGGCCATAGGTTTCACTAGTGGCTTCTCTCAAGATAGCATAAGTATTACGGTGGGTGAACAAATTACTGTCGAGCAATTGATAGAAAAGTGCATAGTTATGAGAATATCTGGGCATGATCATGTATATACGCATCGCGTCCGCGACAAGTAGATCGAAACGATTCTGCATCTACTACTATTACTAGACACATCAACCGCTATCCAGCATGCATCTAGAGTATTAAGTTCATAAGAACAGAATAACGCATTAGGCAAGATGGCATGATGTAGAGGGATAAACTCAAGCAATATGATATAAACCCCATCTTTTTATCCTCGATGGCAACAATACAATATGTGCCTTGCTACCACTATTGTCACTGGGAAAGGACACCGCAAGATTGGACCCAAAGCTAAGCACTTCTCCCATTGCAAGAAAGATCAATCTAGTAGGCCAAACCAAACTGATAATTCGAAGAGACTTGCAAAGATAACCAACCATACATAAGAGAATTCAGAGGAGATTCAAATATGGTTCATAGATAAACTTGATCATAAACCCTCAATTCATCGGATCTCGACAAACACACCAAAAAAGAATTACATCGAATAGATCTCCAAGAAGATCGAGGAGAACTTTGTATTGAGATCCAAAGAGAGAGAAGAAGCCATCTAGCTAATAACTATGGACCCGAAGGTCTGTGGTAAACTACTCACAATTCATCGGAGAGGCTATGGTGTTGATGTAGAAGCCCTCCATCATCGATTCCCCCTCTGAAGCGCCAAAAAAGGCCCCAAGATGGGATCTCACGGGTACAGAAGGTTGCGGCGGTGGAAATAGGGTTTCGTGGTGCTCCTGGATGTTTTCAGGGTATTTGGATATATATATAGGCGAAAGAAGTTGGTCAGGGGAGCCATGAGGGGCCCACAAGGGTGGGGGATACGCCTGCCCCCCCTGGGCGCGCCCTTCTACCTCGTGGATGACTCGTTTGTTCCTTGACATCCACTCCAAGTCTCCTGGATTGCGTTTGTTCCAAAAATAACTCTCCCGAAAGTTTCATTCCGTTTGGACTCCGTTTGATATTCCTTTTCTGCGAAACACTGAAATAGGCAAAAAACAACAATTTGGGATGGGCCTCCGGTTAATAGGTTAGTCCCAAAAATAATATAAAAGTGTATAGTAAATCCCATTAAACATCCAAAACAGGTAATATAATAGCATGGAACAATAAAAAATTATAGACACGTTGGAGACGTATCAAGCATCTCCAACCTTAATTCATGCTCGTCCTCGAGTAGGTAAATGATAAAAATAGAATTTTTGATGTGGAATGCTACCTAACATATTGCTCAATGTAATTTTCTTTATTGTGGCGTGAATGTTCATATCCATAAGATTCAAGACAAAAGTTCATATTGACATGAAAACAATAATACTTCAAGCATACTAACAAAGCAATCATGTCTTCTCAAAATAACATGGCTCAAGAAAGCTATCCCTACAGAATCATATCGTCTGGCTACGCTCTATCTTCATCACACAAAATATTTAAATCATGCACAACCCCGATGACAAGCCAAGAAATTGTTTCATACTTTGATGTTCTCAAACTTTTTCAATTTCCACGCAATACATGAGCGTGAGCCATGGACATACACTATATGTGGAATAGAATGGTGGTTGTGGAGAAGACAAAAAAGGAGAATATAGTGTCACATCGACTAGGCGTATCAACGGGCTATGGAGATGCCCATCAATAGATATCAATGTGAGTGAGTAGGGATTGCCATGCAACGGATGCACTAGAGCTATAAGTTTATGAAATCTCATCAAAACAAACTAAGTGGGTGTGCATCCAACTTGCTTGCTCACGAAGACCTAGGGCATTTCGAGGAAGCCCATCATTGGAATATACAAGCCAAGTTCTATAATGTAAAATTCCCACTAGTATATGAAAGTGACAACATAGGAGACTCTCTGTCATGAAGATCATGGTGCTACTTTGAAGCACAAGTGTGGTAAAAGGATAGTAACATTGTCCCTTCTCTCTTTTTCTCTCATTTTTTTATTTTGGTGGGCTTCTTTGGCCTCTTTTTTTATTTGTGATTCTTTGGCCTATTTTATTTTCATAAAGTCCAGAGTCTCATCCCGACTTGTGGGGGAATCATAGTCTCCATCATCATATCCTCACATGGGACAATGCTCTAATAATGAAGATCATCACACTTTTATTTACTTACAACTCAAGATTACAACTCAATACTTAGAACAAAAATATGACTCTATGTGGATGCCTCGGCGGTGTACCGGGATATGCAATGAATCAAGAGCGACATGTATGAAAGAATTATAAAGGTGGCTTCGCCACAAATACGATGTCAACTACATGATCATGCAAAAGCAATATGACAATGATGGAGCGTGTCATAATAAATGGAACGGTGGAAAGTTGCATGGCAATATATCTCAGAATGGCTATGCAAATGCCATAATAGGTAGGTATGGTGGCTGTTTTGAGGACAGTATATGGTAGTGTCGGTGTCAAAACCGGCGGATCTCGGGTAGGGGGTCCCGAATTGTGCGTCTAAGGCTAATTGTAATAGGAGGCAGGGGACATGATGTTTCACCCAGGTTCGGGCCCTCTCGATGGAGGTAATACCCTACTTCCTGCTTGATTGATCTTGATGATATGAGTATTACAAGAGTTGATCTACCACGAGATCATAGAGGCTAAACCCTAGAAGCTAGCCTATGATTATGGTTGTTGTTGTCCTACGGACTAAACCCTCCGGTTTATATAGGCACCGGAGGGGGCTAGGGTTACACAGAGTCGGTTATAGAGAAGGAAATCTACATATCCGAATATCCAAGCTTGCCTTCCACGCAAAGGAGAGTCCCATCCGGACACGGGACGAAGTCTTCAATCTAGTATCTTCATAGTCCAATAGTGAGGCCAAAGTATATGGTCCGGCTGTCCGAGGATCCCTTAATCCAGGACTCCCTCAGTAGCCCCTGGACCAGGCTTCAATGACGATGAGTCCGACGCGCAAATTGTCTTCGGCATTGCAAGGCGGGTTCCTTCTCCGAATACTCCATAGAAGATTTAGAACACAAGGATCGTGTCCGGCTCTGCAAAACAAATTCCACAGACCACCGTAGAGAGCATAATTTTGTACAAATCCAATCCACTGATAGCTTTTCATAGCATGATGTCCCACCACGGCCCAGTCTTTATTCGAACCGTTTTTCACAACCAGCTACCGCACGTAATGTGAGGCGGTTTCCTTGACACATCTTGTCGAAGCAGAGATCGTGTCCCCTTATCACGGGATTCTCATCAATACGGGTATGGGTAACCCAACCGCGCCATCAATCGTGGCGCTTGGGAAATAAGCGATCTTAACGGGCAAGTGGGGAGGCGCACAGTTTCTACCGCCTTTATAAAGAGATAAGGATTCTCCTCTTTCACCCACTCCTACTTCCTTCTTCGCTCGTCCATTCTCGCACGCTCGAGCTCCAGCGCCCCAGTTCTCACCTTCTCCATGCAGCCAAACATGTCTGGAGTGGGAGGCAAGTGGGTGGCCTCCTCCGTCAAGGAGGAGGACATTATGAAGCTCCGGGCGACCGGATACTTGGCCGCAGATATTGCGCACCGGCTCCCGGACGCAGGGCAGATCATTCCGACTCCGGGACCCCACGAGAGAGTCGTGTTCCTCGCCCACTTCATCCGTGGACTGGGATTCCCCCTCCACCCATTTGTCCGCGGGCTCTTGTTTTATTATGGGCTGGATTTTCATGATCTGGCCCCTAACTTCATCCTCAACATCTCGGCGTTTATCGTCGTGTGCGAGGCTTTTCTCCGCACCAGGCCCCACTTCGGCCTGTTGCTAAAGATCTTCAACGTGAAGCCGAAGATAGTGGTCGGCCAGCAGGCAGAGTGTGGTGGCGCCATGGTGGGCAAGATGCCCAGCGTCACCTGGCTCGAAGGCTCCTTTGCGGAGGCCGTGAAGGGGTGGCAATCGGGGTGGTTCTACATCACCGAGTCGCACGACGCCAACTGGGTGGCGGCCCCCGAATTCCGATCCGGCATCCCTGTGCGGCTCACTTCCTGGAAGAGGAAGGGCCTAGCCTGGGGCGCATCTGCGGAGCTGACCGGACTGCAGAACTGCGTCAAAAACATGATAACCAAGAATATCAAGCTGGTCAATGTGGTCCAGGTCATGCTATTTCGCTGGATTCTCCCGTGTCAGAGACGAGCATTCAACCTGTGGGAGTTCGACGCGTCCCAACACCAAACACTGCAAGAGCTCTTCAACACGACGCACAAAGACGTCTGGAAGGTGTTGTTCAAGGCCAGCAAAGTCCCTCCTCCTTCTTCTGAGGACCACGGACTCAGCGCCAAGTGCCACGCCAACGCGGTAAGCATTCTACATTTCGCAAGATGTGCCTTTCCTCAGTATATTCATGGGAGGAGCTTAAGCCATCATATTGATCTAACAGGAATACGTGGCGACGGCGGAGCAGATCGACTGTCCGGCTCCGCTGCCTGAAGATCCAGCAACCACTCTCCTGACAGAGATGCTGGTTCCGGCGCCCTATGAGGTGCCGGAGAAGAAGGCCAAGAAGAAGGACACGAGGACCAGGAAAAGTCTCCGGTGCAAGGTGGTGCCGGACTCATCGTTCGAAGACACCAAGGCGCACTCCTCCAACGACAATGAGGAAGAGGAAGATGAAAACCCTCTCCCCCAAAACGAGGGGAAGAAGAAAAGGAAGGCCGCCCCTTCCAAGGAGGCCGAAGGGTCTAAGAAGGGAAGGACCCTCCCTCCGGACCACTCCACACCCGCCGCCTACAGCGAGGAGGAGTGGCTACCCAGGGCTAAGCCCCTGGCGAAGTCGTAAGTATCCGGATGCCATAATGCCCTTTGCATGTTTTTAGCTTTACTTACTATGTGCTACGTCTTGAGCTTGCGTTGGTTTTCCTTGAAGAGGAAAGGGTGATGCAGCAATAGTAGCATAAGTATTTCCCTCAGTTTTTGAGAACCAAGGTATCAATCCAGTAGGAGGCTCCTCAAAAGTCCTACGCACCTACACAAACAAACAAAGAACTCTAAACCAACACAATAAAGGGGTTGTCAATCCCTTCACGGCCACTTGCGAAAGTGAGATCTGATAGAGATAGTATGATAAGATAAATATATTTTTGGTATTTTATAATATAGATGCAAAAAGTAAAGATGCAAATAAAAGTAAATTGAAAGCTTATATGATAAAAGATAGACCCGGGGGCCATAGGTTTCACTAGTAGCTTCCCTCAAGATAGCATAAGTATTACGGTGGGTGAACAAATTACTGTCGAGCAATTGATAGAAAAGCGAATAATTATGAGATTATCTAGGCATGATCATGTATATAGGCATCACGTCTGCGACAAGTAGACCTACTCCTGCATGCATCTACTACTATTACTCCACACATCGACCGCTAAGCATGCATCTAGAGTATTAAGTTCATAAGAACAGAGTAACACATTAAGAAAGATGACATGATGTAGAGGGATAAACTCAAGCAATATGATATAAACCCCATCTTTTTATCCTCGATGGCAACAATACAATACGTGCCTTGCAACCCTTTCTGTCACTAGGTAAGGACACTGCAAGATTTAACCCAAAGCTAAGCACTTCTCCCATGGCAAGAAAGATCAATCTAGTAGGCCAAACCAAACAGAAAATTTGAAGAGACTTGCAAAGATAACTCAATCATACATAAAAGAATTCAGAGGAGATTCAAATATTTCTCATAGATAAACTTGATCATAAACCCACAATTCATCAAATCTCGACAAACACACCGCAAAAAGAGTTATATCAAATAGATCTCCAAAAGAGAGGGGGAGAACATTGTATTGAGATCCAAAAAGAGAGAAGAAGCCATCTAGCTAATAACTATGGACCCGAAGGTCTGTGGTAAACTACTCACAACTCATCAGATGGGCTATGGTGTTGATGTAGAAGCCCTCTGTGGTCGATTCCCCCTCCGGGGAGCACCGGCGAAGGCTCCAAGATGGGATCTCGTGGATACAGAAGGTTACGGTGGTGGAAATTGTTTTTCGTTGGCTCCCTAGATGTTTTCGGGGTACGTAGGCTTATATAGGAGGAAGAAGTACGTCGGTGGCCGCCCAAGGGGCCCACGAGAGAGGGGGCGCGCCCAGAGGGGGTGGGCGCGCCCTCCTTTCTCGTGGCCGCCTCGGCTGTTTCTTGACTTGCACTCCAAGTCCTCTGGATCACATTCGTTCCAAAAATCACGCTCCCGAAGGTTTCATTCCGTTTGGACTCCGTTTGATATTCCTTTTCTTCGAAATACTAAAATAGGCAAAAAAAAACAACAATACGGGCTGGGCCTCCAGTTAGTAGGTTAGTCCCAAAAATGATATAGATGTGTAAAATAAAGCCCATAAACATCCAAAAGGGGTAATATGATAGCATGGAACAGTCAAAAATTATAGATACATTGGAGACGTATCAAGCATCCCCAAGCTTAATTCATGCTCGTCCTCGAGTAGGTAAATGATAAAAACAGAATTTTTGATGTGGAATGCTACCTAGCATAATTCTCAACGTAATTTTATTTATTGTGGCATGAATGTTCAGATCCAAATGATTCAAGATAAAAGCTTATAAAACATAAAAATAATAATGCTTCAAAGCATACTAACAAATAATCATGTCCTATCAAAATAGCATAGCCAAAGAAAGCTTATCCCTACAAAATCATATAGTTAGGCCATGCTTCATTTTCATTACGCAAAATACTCCCATCATGCACAACCCCGATGACGAGCCGAGCAATTGTTTCATACTTTTTAACGTGCTTCAACTTTTTTTCAACTCTTACGCAATACATGAGCTTAAGCCATGGACATAGCACTAAGGTGGTAAAAGATGGTGGTTGTGTGGACAAAAAGAGGGAGAAGATAGTCTCACATCAACTAGGCGTATCAACGGGCTATGGAGATGCCCATCAATAGATATCAATGTGAGTGAGTAGGGATTGCCATGCAATGGATGCACTAGAGCTATAAATATATGAAAGCTCAACAAAAGAAACTAAGTGGGTGTGCATCCAACTCGCTTGCTCACGAAGACCTAGCGCATTTTAAGGAAGCCCATCATTGGAATATACAAGCCAAGTTCTATAATGAAAAATTCCCACTTAGTATATGAAAGTGACAACATAGGAGACTCTCTATCATGAAGATCATGGTGCTACTTTCAAGCACAAGTGTGGAAAAAGAGATTGTAGCATTGTCCCTTCTCTCTTTTTCTCTCATTTTATTTTTTTCTTTTCCTTTTTTCTTTTTTTATTTTTCTTTTTTTTCTTTGGCCTTTCTCTTTTTTCTTTTTGGCCTTACTCTTTTTTTTTCTTTTTGTAAAGTCCGAAGTCTCATCCCGACTTGTGGGGGAATCATAGTCTTCATCATCCTTTCCTCACTGAGACAATGCTCTAATAATGAAGATCATCACACTTTTATGGATTTACAACTCAAGAATTACAACTCAAAGCTAGAACAAGATATGACTCTATATGAATGCCTTCGGCGGTGTACCGGGATATGCAATGAATCAAGAGCAACATGTATGAAAATTATGAAGGTGGCCTTGCCACAAATACGATGTCAACTACATGATCATGCAAAGAGCAATATGACAATGATGGAACGTGTCATGATAAACGGAACGGTGGAAAGTTGCATGGCAATATATCTCAGAATGGCTATGGAAATTCCATAATAGGTAGGTATGGTGGCTGTTTTGAGGAAGGTAAATAATGGGTTCATGATACTGGCAAAAGTTGCGCGGCATAATAGAGGCTAGCAAAGTGGAAGGGTGAGTGTGCGTATATCCATGGACTCACATTAGTCATAAAGAACTCATATACTTATTGCAAAAGTCTACTTAGTCCTCGAAGCAAAGTATTACTATGCATGCCCCTAGAGGGATAGATTGGTAGGAAAATATCATCGCTCGTCCCCGGCTGCCTCTCATAAGGAAGACAATCAAAAGAGCACCTCATGCAACAAATTTTTCACACAACTTTTACCATACGTGCATTCTACGGGACTTGCCAACTTCAACAAAAGTATTTCTGAATTTCATAATTACCCACTAGCATGACCCTAACATTACTACCTTTATATCTCAAAACAATTATCAAGCAACAAATTGATCATAGCATCCAATCCACTTCCTATGATAGTTTTTATTATACCCAACTTGGATGCTCATCATTCTAGGACCAAATTTGTAACCATAGAAAATACCATGCTGTTCTAAAAGACTCTCAAAATAATATAAGTGAAGCATTAGATACTAGCAATTTCTTCAAAATTAAACCACCGCCGTGCTCTAAAAGATATAAGTGAAGCACTAGAGCAAAAACTATCAACCTCAAAAGATATAAGTGAAGCACATAGAGTATTCTATAAAATTCTAATAAAGTGGGCTTCTCACAAAAGGTGTGTACAGCAAGGATGATTGTGGTAAAATAAAAAGAAAATATTAATATAATACACGACGCTCCAAGCAAAACACATATCATGTGGCGAATAAAAATATAGCTCCATGTAAAGTTACCAATGAACGAAGACAAAAGAGGGGATGCCTTCCCGGGGCATCCCCAAGCTTAGGATTTTGGCTATCCTTGAATCTTGGGGTGTCATGGGCATCCCCAAGCTTAGGCTCTTTCCACTCCTTATTCCATAGTCCATCAAAGCTCTACCCAAAACTTGAAAACTTCACAACACAAAACTCAACAGGAAATCTTATAAGCTCCGTTAGTGAAAGAAAACAAAACCACCACATAAGGTACTGTAATGAACTCATTCTTTATTTATTTTGGTGTTAAACCTATTGTATTCCAACTTCTCTATGGTTTATAAACTATTTTACTAGCCATAGATGCATCAAAATAAGCAAACAACACACGAAAAATTAAATCTATCAAAAAAAGAACAGTCTGTAGCAATCTGTAACTAACGCAAACTTCTGGAACTCTAAAAATCCGACCAAAATAGGAAGTCCTGGAAAATTTGTCTATTGATCAGCAGAAAAATAATCGACACAAAAGCACGTTTCTTTGATTTAACAAAACTAAATTCGTGCGTGTAAAGTTTCTGTTTTTCAGCAGAATCAAATCAACTATCATCATAGGTTATCATATAGGTTCTACTTGGCACAAACACTAATTAAAACATAAAAACACATCTAAACAGAAGGTAGATGCAAAATTTATTACTAAATAGGAACAAAAACAAAAAACACAAAGAAAATTGGGTTGCCTCCCAACTAGCGCTATCGTTTAACGCCCCTAGCTAGGCATAAAAGCGAAGATAGATCTAAGTAGTGCCATAATAATAAGATAGATCTTGAAAGCTCTTCTCATATTCCCTACGTTCGGCAGAAAGTTTTCTTTGAGGCAAGCAGAAGTAATCAAACGGGCTAAATTTAGTGGGACAAAAGTCCCCAAGATCAATCTCAGGCGGAACGGGTTCCTCCCTTGGCCCTTCATAATGCACAACTAATTCATCACTAAAAGCATTCTTTTGACAAAATCTCGTGAGCCTATACTCAAGAGAGTATACTAGCTCATTATTTCAAAGAGAAAAATCATTATTAAGTTTGGAAATTCTATCAACCAAGACATTGGTAGGAACCTTTTTTTCTAAGGTTTTCATTAAAGCAACATAGTCCGCGGATTGAAAACGCCTAAATTCCTCTTGATCATAGAGGATCGCCTCTATGGGGGGACGACCGGCGTCCACCCTATAGTGCGCGAAGATTTCTTTGGCCTCTCTTATGATAAATCTAAACTCATGAGCCAAAAAGATACTAACAGCGCGCTTAACAGAAGAATGCTCAATATTGGAAAATTCTAGGAAAATTCTTTGTATGCAAGGATGCATATGCATAAATTGCCTTTCAAGTTCAACTACAAGCATAGCGATAGCATCCGCAAGACTACTAGTTCTATGAAGAATAGAACCACCCGTGAAAGGTAAAGCACTGGCACAAGTAAAGAAATCTTGAATAACACCTTTTCTAATGATATTACCACTACTGATTCGAAACTTTTTAGTATGCAAGATAGGGGGTTCTTCAGCTGGAGCATCAGAATTTTCCATGTTATCATTACTGTCCATATCGACGATAATCTCCCCAATTTTAGACATAACGGCAAACAAAAGCAAGGAGAAAGAAAGCAGGCGAAAGAGAGAGGAGGAGATTGGGAAAGAGAGGGCAAATAAAACGGCAAGGGTGAAGTGGGGGAGAGGAAAACGAGAGACAAATGGCAAATAATGTAAATGCGAGGGAGATGGGTTTGTGATGGGTACTTGGTATGTCTTGACTTGAGCAAAGACCTCCCCGGCAACGGTGCCAGAAATCCTTCTTGCTACGTCTTGAGCTTGCGTTGGTTTTCCTTGAAGAGGAAAGGGTGATGCAGCAATAGTAGCTTAAGTATTTCCCTCAGTTTTTGAGAACCAAGATATCAATCTAGTAGGAGGCTCCTCAAAAGTCCCACGCACCTACACAAACAAACAAAGAACTCGCAACCAACGCAATAAAGGGGTTGTCAATCCCTTCACGGCCACTTGCGAAAGTGAGATCTGATAGAGATAGTATGATAAGATAAATATATTTTTGGTATTTTATAATATAGATGCAAAAAGTAAAGATGCAAATAAAAGTAGATTGAAAGCTTATATGATAAAAGATAGACCTGGGGGCCATAGGTTTCACTAGTGGCTTCTCTCAAGATAGCATAAGTATTACGGTGGGTGAACAAATTACTGTCGAGCAATTGATAGAAAAGCGAATAATTATGAGATTATCTAGGCATGATCATGTATATAGGCATCACGTCCGTGACAAGTAGACCGACTCCTGCATGCATCTACTACTATTACTCCACACATCGACCGCTATCCAGCATGCATCTAGAGTTTTAAGTTCATAAGAACATAGTAACGCATTAAGAAAGATGACATGATGTAGAGGGATAAACTCAAGCAATATGATATAAACCCCATCTTTTTATGCTCGATGGAAACAATACAATACGTCCCTTGCAACCCTTTTTGTCACTGGGTAAGGACACCGCAAGATTGAACCCAAAGCTAAGCACTTCTCCCATGGTAAGAAAGATCAATCTAGTAGGCCAAACCAAACTGATAATTCTAAGAGACTTGCAAAGATAACTCAATCATACATAAAATAATTCAGAGGAGATTCAAATATTTCTCCTAGATAAACTTGATCATAAACCCACAATTCATCGGATCTCGACAAACACACCGCAAAAAGAGTTCCATCAAATAGATCTCCACAAGAGAGGGGGAGAACATTGTATTGAGATCCAAAAAGAGAGAAGAAGCCATCTAGCTCATAACTATGGACCCGAAGGTCTGTGGTAAACTACTCACAACTCATCGGAGGGGCTATGGTGTTGATGTAAAAGCCATCTGCGGTCGATTCCCCCTCTGGCGGAGCGACGGTGAAGGCTCCAAGATGGGACCTCGCGGATACAGAAGGTTACGACGGTGGAAATTGTTTTTCCTTGGCTCCCTGGATATTTTCGGGGTACGTAGGCTTATATAGGTGGAAGAAGTACGTCGGTGGCCGCCTGAGGGGCCCACGAGATAGGGGGGTGCGCCCAGAGGGGGTGGGTGCGCCCTCCTGTCTCGTGGCCTCCTCGACTGCTTCTTGACTTGCACTCCAAGTCCTTTGGATCACGTTCGTTCAAAAAATCATGCTCCCGAAGGTTTCATTCCGTTTGGAATCCGTTTGATATTCCTTTTCTTCAAAATACTGAAATAGGCAAAAAAAACAGCAATACGGGCTGGGCCTCCGGTTAGTAGGTTAGTCCCAAAAATGATATAAATGTGTAAAATAAAGCCCATAAACATCCAAAAGGGGTAATATAATAGCCAGGAACAATCAAAAATTATAGATACGTTGGAGACGTATCACTATGTCAAGATTTGCTTGTGCAGTCCGGCCAAAGCCCACATCGACTTGCCCTCCTCGGATGGGTCCTTGAGCTCGTCGGAGATGAATAGCTATTCGCTCCCGACGGCTTCTACTCCCCGGCCCATGGATGACACCGAGGTGTTATCTCAAAGGATGTCGGGCCAGGAGGAGGTAGTCCTGGAGACGCCTCAAGGCGAGACTCCTGATGCTGGGCTCATGGGGGGGAAGATCCCCATGGATTCGGATGAGGGGGGTCGCAGTAGGCTTGGCCCCCAGGCGGATACTGCGCCGGAACCTCCAGTGGTTCCGGATTCAGGTAGGCAGCCACCCGCCAAGGGGGGCGAGCCGTCTGTGCCGATGACCTCTGCCCATCTAGGGGCGTCGGATAACTTGGTGGAAGCGCTTCAGAGTGCCTCCCTTGATGAAGGAAACCATACTCTTATGAGTACGGTGATTACGAAGGTTCAGTCCGCCAAAAGCGGATTGACCGAAGCCTGCGACAGCCTCCTGACAGGCTTTGAGGTAAGTATTTTAAGTTATAAGAAAGTATCACAGTACAGACTATATCCCCTGATGCTCTGTTTGGTGTTCGGGAAGAAAAGCCGAACAGAGGATCAAATATTTTTCCCAGGAGCCTCATCATATTATGTCTTTGTGAATAAGCAGGCGTCGCTGCTGGCCGCCGTTGCTGCCACTGCGGAGGTCGCTGGACTGAGGCAGAGCCTTGAGTGGGCCGAAGAAGAGCTCGGCCTCGTGAAGAGGCGGCTCGAGGAGAACAAAGGTAAGCAATACCCCGTATGAGTGTTATATACAAAGGAAAACATCGTTGATGCTAATAGAAGCACGATGGATTTTACTAGGGGCCACGATCGAAGTGGCGGCCCTTAAGAAGGCGTTGTCCGAGGCCGAAAGCAAAGCGGCCAAGGAGCGCACCAAGCACGAAAAACAAGCGGCGCGAGTTGATGAGGTCCAACAAGAGCTTCAGGACTTCGTCAAAAAATTTGAGTCCTTGGAGCGTGACTCCAAGACGCAAGAGTCGGAGCTTGCGAAGGGCCGTCAGAGCGTACTAGACGCCAAGGCCGAAGCCTAGAAGGCCCTCCAAGAAATTGAGGCGACCAAGAAGATAGCTACGGGTAAGGCTTTCATTATGCAAAGCAAGCATGTGAAAGAGACTTTCCTTTTACTTACCCGAATTCGGAGCTCTCCAGGAGCGTTCGTAGATCTGCCGCGCAACATCTCTGATGCCGCAGAGTTCTACCGGGCTGAGGAGGGGAGCTCGATGGATAAGCTGTTTTGGTCCCAATATATTGGGGCCGAACAGCCGATGTCGTTGACCTACCAGCTAAAGCAACTGGTCGAACTTCACAAGGCGGCCGAACTGGCCATGAAGGACTTCATAGTCCGGCTGTGGCCTAGCGAGCCCCTGCCCAACAGCTATTTCGGCTTTGTCAAGCGTATGGTGAATGCATGTCCGCGGCTTGAAGTCGTGAAGCGGTCCGTTTGTATTGAGGGTGCGCGCAGGGCCTGTCAACACACGAAAAACAAACAATTTGAAAACCCTTGAGTTAAGGCTTGAACTACAAGTACTTAATGTGGGATGTGAAAAATCTTTCAAATATTATATTTGAATCCTATTAGATATAGGACTCCCTAAAACCACAAAAATATTATTTTAAAAGTTATTTTGCTTTTTTATTCAAAGGTTTTTTCTTTAGGCCAGAAATGGTCTTTAATAGGTAAAAATAATTTAAAGTTTCAAATATATTTGAGAAAATTGAGGGAAACTCAGTGGACATATAGTTTCCATATATGTGAGTTTCAACGCGTGGTCATGTTCAAAAATATTGGACAAAACCCACCAAAACCATTTCTGCATATTTCAAGCATTTGAAATATTTTTGATGAAATATTGTCAAATAAATCCAAGAAAATTCTAGCAAGTCACATATGCCTAATGTGATAATCTTGCAAAGTTTTATTCCAATGAAAATACTTTTGGTTCACAAAAGTGCCCCAAAACCATCCCTCTCCAGATCCAAATTTGAGCAACTCTACAATGCCAACTCTCTCCTTTTGGTCTCAATTTTTGTGGACATTCTAAAATCCTCAAATGGTGACACTACACCAAGTGGTGCATCAAGGAGAAAAGATTTGCAGGACTAAATCTTGGAAAAACCATTTTTGTTGATTTCTAGGGTTTGCCAAAGTTACATTGGCAACCTTCTCCAAATGGACTAAAACTTGGTGATCCACCTCAACTCTATATTCCATTTGATCCTGTTAATTCTCATGTCAAGTGGAATTCATTTGATTGCCTATAAAAACATCAAACACCTTCTGCCACATTTTTGTGATCACTGTTTGGAGCCCCAAATGAATTCCCCTTTAGTTCCAACTTTTACCAGAGCCTGCCCTAGACCCCTTCCACCTCCAGTAGCTTCTACTCAACCCCAACTCAATTATTTGGGCGTGAAAACCTCATTTTTACCCATGGACAACATTGTTTCCTCTCCCTTTCTATGTCACCCCACTTCCAGTGTGCCTCCAGAGCATCCAATGCCCCTTACCACTTCTTTACTACCGCCTAGCACTACCAGACACACTTGGTCATGCCCACATTGCCTCAAAAATGGCCATGCCGGCCACACACGTGCTCTGGAGCGTGCTACAGTGCGCTCCACACTGTAGCCGCAACCTGCCTAATGCACCCGGCGACCTCGGCCCTCCCTCTCATGTCTCCCGAGGTTGCCTCGACGTTTGTGGCAAGCTACGAGGTCGGGCCCCTCCTCTCTCTCTCTCTATCTCCCCTGGCCAACCCGAGGGAGATAGAGCACCGCCTAGCTCCGCCAATCACTGACCTCGCTTGGGAACCGCCTCAAGCTCGCCCCGCCCAGCGCCCTACACCACCCCACGAGCACCACTATCCCCTCCTCGCTCACTCCCTCGACCTCCAGAGCCATCGCCGCGGCCGCCCGTGCGCCCCGCCCATGGTGAGCCACGGGCCAGCTATATAAAGCCTCCCCGAGCCTATCTCTCACCACCACTCGTCCTCTCCCACTCCAAATAGGTCCCCTGCAGCCCTAGTTCATGTCCAGGAGTGCCCGAGCTTGAGATCGAGCTCGAGCTCTGCCGCCACGGGTCGCCGTCGATATCGCGGTATAGACCTCCTCTGCCCCCGCTCTCTCTCTCGATCTGGAGCCACCTCACCTCGCTGACCCTTTCCCCTCTCTTCCCCGCTCCTTTTTCAGCCGGGAACGGCCGGAAACACCGCCACCCAAAGCTCCTCCGCCACGTGACCTCGTCGCCGGCGAACTAGGCTTCTCCGGCGACTACCTCCACCTCCACCTGAACGGTAAATTCATCCTGAGCACGTCAGTACCCTCATATGCCTCGTCGTCGACCACATGGCCACCAGTGAGCTCGACGCCCCCTCTGGTCGGAGGTAGACGACAACAACTGTGGGGCCTGTCTGTAAGCCACACAACCTAACGGTAGGGTCCCACCCATCAGGTTTAAACACGCACACACGTGCGTACCGGATCACTGTGTCGGCTGAAGGCGTATTTTGCCTTTACGCCTTCGACTTGATAACCTCGCGCAAGCTGGGTTCCCTCTGGGCCTGCTGCACAGCGGCCGAATCGGCCCAGTTGCATAGCGAGATTTCTTATTTTTCTTTTCTGTCAACTTCCTAAAAATTTCACAGGATAAAGTAATTATCCAAATGCAATAATTCCAACTCCAAAAATCTGGTAATAATCCCACCTATTTAATGGTGTAACTTTCATGCACATCCATCACACTTTTCTGTACTGTTCAAATTTAAATTCAAATTTGAGCATTTAAGTCCATCTTTAAAAATCCATTCCTCTGTTCCTATAGCCCAAAATCCAAAACTAAGAATTTTTCTATTCTTAGTTTTCATCCTAATATTTAATAAAAATAAGTGGTCATTTTTATGAGGACTTTTATTTTTTGTTTGTGTTATGGTCTTATTGTGTGCCGTTATTTTTGCGACGTTAGATTACAACATTGATGAAGGAGTTGGACCAGAGACATTTGAAGACCCCAAGGACTTGGATAAGACAGGGAAGCAGCCCTTGGACCATGATACCTCTCTTATTCATCGGTACCTTTTTCCGATTGCATGATAATGGAAATTTACGGTGATGAACTTGTTGTGAACCACCAAATGATGCATGCCCATACTCGTAGCTCTACCTTGTGCTTGGAGATACGATGCCAAAAGTTTTGTTTTGATGCATAGTGTTGCATGCAGTCCCGGGCATGGGCAACCCGGCCCGTGCCCTGCTCGAAAAACCCGGGCCAGGCCGGGCCAGGCTTGACACTCGGGCCGGGCTCGGGCTTTGTTTTGCAGCCCGAAAGGTAGTTCGGGCCGGGCTCGGGCTTCTCTTTTTCTATTTTTCAGGCCGGGCTTCGGGCCGGGCTTGCATGTACACGTACTAAAAAACAGCGTTTGGGCCGGGCTTTCGGGCTTCGGGCTTGATTTCGGGCCGGGCTCGGGCTTGAAATCAGGGAGTATTTCGGGCTTCGGGCCAGGTGTCGTGGTTCTAAGTCTGACAGTAGAAAGGGGGGTAGGTATGGAGAGGCAAGACCCTAGCTATGGAGTAGTTGTATACGTGAGAGATTTATGAGTTCAGGCCCTTCTCTGAGGAAGTAACAGCCCTACATCTCAGAACCCGGAGGCGGTCGACTGGATTATATGCGTATGAATTACAGGGGTGCGAACCCTTTACACTGAGGAGGGGGTGGCTTATATAGAGTCTGTCAGACCCCTCCGGCCCTCAGTTATGCAGGGTTTAAAGCACATTAAGGCCTGGCGTTACTGGTAACGCCCTACATAAAGTGCTATCATGACCATAAAGACTACTTAATAACAGACCGTTTGGATACAGAGTGACTCTAGATCTCCTGGTGGTCGAGTCAGTGGCTTCATGGTCGAGTGTCTTCGAGTCTGTCGAGTGGAATCCTTCCAGGTCGACTGAAAGGTAGTTTCTTCTAGAGATGTCCTTGGGGAGGGTACTTTGGACAGGCCCATGACCCTACCCTAGGTACATGGCTTCATCATTATCCCCCAAATGGATCGAGGTTTGAGTGAGGAAGGAGTTGAGAATTCTTCCGACCCATCTTTTGTGCTATGAGTACGTCTTGTTCTGGATCAATGACCTTAGGTGATGGCACCAACTTCTTTTTCAGTCACCTTGATCCATTCTTTGCATTGGTTGAGTGACTTTTCTGTACTTGAATATTTCTGAGCGACGAATCAGAGGAAATCTCTAGTCTGACAAGTTGTTCTGTCGTTCGCGGATTTAGCGGGATCTGAATTTTGGGAAGCACGCGGGGCGGAGGAGACCGTGGTACTCGGATGGGATAAGGCAGGGACGCCTCGATCTTCATGACACCTTTTTCGCCATGTATCGCGCGTGCGACTGTTGCGGGATTTGATAGGATCGTCCGGGCCTACCAGTCAGTCACTCGGAAGCAACCCTATATAAAGCGCCGGACGGGGTTTTTTTGAACAGTGCGCCCTCATTCCCCTCTCCCTCTTCCTCAAACTCGCCTACTGCACTTGCCTCCGTCCCCGCACTACTTCTCCTTGCGCGCTTCGCCGGCGACGATGGTGAAGGAGAAGATAGCGGCCTTGGAGCGGGCGAAGAAGGCGACGGCGAAGGCAAAGGGGAGGGCGACCAGTCGGGGCGGATCCTCGACGCGGGCCGGCCTGCCGCAAGGCTGGATCCAAGGAGACTGGATCCGCTCGACCATCCACCAGAAGGATCTCGAAGATCTGGCCAACGAAGGACTGATCCCTCATGGATCAGCCGCAGCCTCAGGAGGGTGACTGCATCCTCTTAGCTACCCACGTTGACCCCGGGTTTTCTCTGCCGCCGAATCCTTTCTTTCGGGGATTTCTGAACTTCTTTGGGGCACAACTCCACCACTTCACACCCAACTCTATAGTCTATCTCGCTGCTTTCGTATCCTTGTGCGAAAACTTCTTGGGTTGTCGGCCGCATTGGGGCCTTTTCAAACACATTTTCACCTGTCGCTCTCAGACGGTGAAAAAGGCTAATCCGAGTGACGAGAAAACCCAAGTAATCCAGATGTGTGGGGGTCTTGGGGTCCAAATGAGGAGTAAGAGTGCTTTTCCAGCCATGATCCTTCCCGAGTCAGTCCGAGGGTGGCAGTCGACCTGGTTCTACCGCCAAGACCAGCCGACGCCAGGGCAGTCGACTGGACTCCCTCCTTTCTCCATGGACCGAGTGAACAAGCCGTCCTATCTTAAGGTGGTCCCGGAGGAGAAGGCTCAGGTTAAGGTGTTGGTAGAGCGTGTAGTCCAGCTCATCCGCGACGAGGTGACTGGCATGGATCTTCTGGAGGTTTTCCTTCGACGGTGCATTCAGCCGCTTCAATATCGAGGCCATCCGATGTGGATGTACTCTGGTACCGAAGACACCACTTGGGTCCACCCGGAGGAGGTCGACGATGCCACTCTGGAGAGATGGATGACTGCCATTACAGGGAACAAGGATAACCCTCGTGGAGCCAGGAGGATCCCGCCACTCGACCAGTCATACGAACCAGACAAGGTCTGATCACGTACCTCTGACCATGACTCTGTTTCCTTCATTCTGTTTTGCTACCATTCGGTCGAGTGACTTTTGTCTTGTTTGTTGTCTTCCAGATCACTACCGAGATGTATTCCATGCCCAACGGGGCGCAAGAACAAACCGAAGAGGAGGAAGGGAGCGGGGGTGAAAGTCAGGAGGAGTGGGAATCCGATGGCGAGGAGGGTGACGAAGATGCCGGCTCTGATGAGGAAGAGGAGGAGGAAGAGGAGGAGGAAGTCGAGCCTCCCCGTACTGAAAGACGATCCAAGCTCATCCATGACCCTGCAGTCGAGCGCGGCAAGGCGGCCGTGCCTGTGGGGCAGTCGACCAAACGTCCTCGGATGACCTCTCCGGCGCCGACTGAGAAAGCGCCGAAGCAACCCCGAGCGGCGTCATCAAAACCGACAAAGGCCCTGCCGAAGATGAGGATGGTGATTCCCACTATTTCCGGGTAATGGCATAACTTGTGTTTTCTTGTTTAACATGGATACACTCTTGGTCGACTTGTTCGCTGATCGACTGATTTCTGAAATCGCAGTGCTGCTACTTCTAAGACCTCAACCAGACATGAAGATCAAGAAATGGAAGATGCTATTACTTCCAACCCTTGTATGATCTCTGTAGTTTCGCTTTCGGTCGATATGATCTTCATTTTTAACTTTGAATCTTTTCTGTAGCTCCACCTAATATCATCATTGATCTCCCTGATGATGACGATGAGGAACCACTGAGGCAGAGGAGGAACAGGAAGATGTCTGCTGGCAAGACTGCTCAAGTTGTATCAGCACCTGAGGGGCTGGTTCTGGAGGGGGGCAACGTCACTCGGACTACCGTGTCCTTTGCTGTGCCGCTGACGAGTGCTTGCCCTTCGTCGTCGAGTGCTGATCCGCCTTCCCTTTTCTCCACCCACCATGTCCTAGAGGACCAAGCTGGCGCTGCTAAAGAAGCTATACGCCAGGCGGGGGTCATGATGGAGCAGGTGAAGGCGATCCGAGACGCCAGTCAAGCGGCTTATGATGCAAGTTCGGCCCTTCAGAGCAATGTCCAGGTTAGTTGATCAGCACCTGTCCTGTTAGGATATGATATCTAAATTTTTTTCTCTCTGAAGATCTTAGTATCTGTACACCCACTGGGTGTGTCGATTGAATATCTGGATTGGTGGGGGCACGATGAGTGCACCCACTAGGTGTAGTCCCCGAGACTATGGTGGACTGCTGGCAGTCGACTATAGTCTTTATACCTTGACCTTTTTCTCTTTACTTTCTCCACTCGATCTGGTCGAATGGAATCATGGAACCAGTGTGGGCACGCTGAGTGCACCCACTGGGCGTAGTCCCCGAGACTATGGTGGACTGCTGGAAGTCGACTATGGTCTGAAGAACTCTTTTTTTTACCGTTTTTGGTCGACTGATCGATCTGAATCGGTAGAACCAGTGGGGGCACGCTGAGTGCACCCACTGGGTGTACTCCCCGAGACTTCAGTTGAATATTTTGATTCGGCTGTAGTCCTAGAAATGCTACGATTTTTCCTCTTAGTCACTCGGAAGTGATCTATTTTTGATGTCTGTCGACTGATCTTTCGCAGAAATCTTGCGAGCTTGTGTCTCGTTATACTGAGTTGGAGAACAAGCATATCCAGCTCAAACTTGATCTGAAGCTTGTCCAGGAGAACTTCACGAAGGCGAAGGAGGAGGCAAAAGGTATGTTTGGTGAGAACCTTGACGACTGCCCTTATTTTTTGTCCACTCTCGAGTCTGATCTCACTGTCATTTTGCAGATAAACTGAAGGATGCTCTGAATAAGAAGGACCTTGACCTCGCCGAGGCGCAGAAAGCGGCTTCGGACAAGACGAAACTCGTAGAAGAAAAGTTGGCTTCAATCAGCAAACTTGAAGACGAGAATACCAATCTGAAAGCTGCTCTCGATGCAGCCAACAAGGAGGTTAGTTGACTGAAGAATGACAAGATAGCCCTGAGTGACAAGGCTAGCGAACTGGTGGGAAAGAAGAACAACTTAGAGGCTTATCTGGGAGGACTTGCCAAGAAGTTATTCCTTATGCTCGAAGGTAACCTCTTATATCCGACTGACTTGTAATCATTGACTCATTGTAGGACTGCTAGCTTATTCTTGGGTTGTGTTTACAGAATTCTGCCAGAACTTTGAAGAGGAGACTAGTCGAGTGGAGACAGGCTTGGATCCCATCAACTCTCCTGTGAAGGATGAAGCTGCAATGAACGTGCTCCGACTGGAGTCTCGCGTTCCTGCTGTGGTCGACTATCTTGCTAGGCTGAAGGTTGCAACGTCGCGCATCGACACAGCACTCTGGCCGGGGGAAACACTTCAGAATGACCTCAAGTCTCTGATGACTCGACTGAACGAAGTTCCAAGTCGAGTGCAAGAATGGAAGAAGTCTTCCGCGAGGTGTGGTGCTAATGTTGCTCTGTCTCTGGTCCGTGTTCACTTCAAGGACGCGCGAGAGGACAAGCTGGCGTCTCTCAAGGTGCCCAATACCAAGAAGCATGACTTCCGATCTTTCATGGAGACCTTCATTGCTGCTGCCACTCGGATTGCAAATGGAAACGACCTGGACGAGTTTGTCGCGCCTTCCATCCCTCCACCGGAGGGCTAAAAAACTTCTATGCTTGATGCCTTAAATTTGCCTCGGAATGCCGAGTGGTTTTTGTAACCAATAAACTTTAACAGGCTCGATGCCTGAGCACCTCTGGATCCATAGGGTGCTATCTGAACTTGGTTTTGCCGTTGAATATGTTTGCAGCTGCTTTCGAGTGAACACTGCTTTTCACTCGGGATATATCTTAGTGCTGGTGACGTACTCTTGCAGGTTGGAGTACAAGTTGCGGTCGACCTGCATCCTTGCGGGTCGGGACATAGTGCACATTGTATTTGTGGCGAAGCTCAGAAGGAGAAGGTATCAGTCGACCTGCACCTCGTCGTCCTTGTGAGTCGAAATGGATTTCAAACTTAGGCGAGCATTGGGCTGCAGCTAAGCCCCCGAGTGGGAGGTTTGCTCTCCACTTGGTAGGATTTTCAAAAACTTAGGCGAGCACTGGGCTGCAGCTAAGTCCCCGAGTGGGAGGTTCGCTCTCCACTCGGTAGGATTTTCAAAAACTTAGGCGAGCACTGGGCTGCAGCTAAGCCCCCGAGTGGGAGGTTCGCTCTCCACTCGGTAGGATTTTCAAAAACTTAGTCGAGCACTGGGCTGCAGCTAAGCCCCCGAGTGGGAGGTTCGCTCTCCACTCGGTAGGATTTTCAAAAACTTAGGCGAGCACTGGGCTGCAGCTAAGCCTTTGAGTGGGAGGTTTGTTCTCCGCTCGGTAGAATTTTCAAAAACTTAGGCGAGCACTGGGCTGCAGCTAAGCCCTTGAGTGAGAGGTTTGCTCTCCACTCGGTAGGATTTTTTGTGGCACACCTCCGAAGGAGAAGGTAACAGTCGACCTGCACCTCGTCCTCCTTGTGGGACGCACATTATATTTGTGGCGTAGCTCGGAAGGAGTAGGAATCAGTCGACCTGCACCTCGTCTTCCTTGCGGAGCGCACATTGTATTAAGTACTTAGGCAAGCACTGGGCTGCAGCTAAGCCCCCAAGCGGGAGGTTTGCTCTCCACTCGGTAGGATTTTCAGATACTTAGGCGAGTACTTGGACTGCAGCTAAGCCTCCGAGTGGGAGGCTGGCTCACCACTCGGTAGGATTTTTTAAACTTAGGCGAGTACTTGGACTGCAGCTAAGCCCCCGAGTGGGAGGTTTGCTCTCCACTCGGTAGGATTTTAAGATACTTAGGTGAGTACTTGGACTGCAGCTAAGCCTCCGAGTGGGAGGCTGGCTCACCACTCGGTAGGATTTTTTAAACTTAAGCGAGTACTTGGACTGCAGCTAAGCCCCCGAGTGGGAGGCTGGTTCACCACTCAGTAGGATTTGTAAGTACTTAGGCAAAACAGATTTGCAGCTAAGCCCCCAAGTGGGAGACTGGCTCACCACTCGACAAGGATTTTTTTTACAAACTTAGGTGAAACGGATTCGCAGCTAGCCACCCACTGGGGGACTTCTCATGTAAACAAAAGTAACAACAATCACTGGGAAAATTATAACACTCTTGTCTTTGATAAATAAACTACAGAAGTACTTTTATTACATCTCATCCGAGTCAACACTTAAGTATAAAAGGGGCAGAGCAGCTCCGCGTTCCAAGGTCGGGGTTCGTCAATCTGGTGACCAACATTGTAAAGGTGGTACGCTCCATTGTGGAGAACTTTGGTAACGATGAAGGGACCTTCCCAAGTAGGAGCAAGCTTGTGTGGCTTCTGCTGATCCACTCGGAGAACCAAATCTCCTTCTTGGAAGACTCGACTCTTCACGTTTCTGGCATGGAAGCGACGTAAGTCCTGCTGATAAATGGTTGATCGGATCATTTCCATCTCTCTTTCTTCTTCTAGAAGTTCGACTGCGTCCTGTAGGGCTTGCTCTGCTTCATCTTCAGTGTAGAGTTCGACTCGGGGTGCGTTGTGAAGCAGGTCACTCGGCAAGACTGCTTCAGCTCCGTAGACCAAGAAGAACAGAGTTCTCCCAGTCGACCGATTAGGTGTGGTCCTTAATCCCCAAAGTACTGACGGAAGTTCGTCGACCCATGCACCAGCCGCGTGCTCGAGATTGCGCATCAGTCGGGTTTTCAGCCCTTTGAGAATTAAACCATTTGCTCGTTCTGCCTGTCCATTCGACTGGGGGTGAGCGACTGAAGCATAGTCGACTCGTGTGCCCTGAGATGTGCAAAAGGCTCTGAATTCCTTGGAATCAAAGTTTGACCCATTATCAGTGATGATGCTATGTGGAACTCCATATCTGACTATCAACTCCCTGATGAAGCTGACAGCAGTGCCGGCATCAAGATTCTTGATGGGTTTAGCTTCAATCCACTTAGTGAACTTGTCGACTGCCACTAGCACATGGGTGAAGCCGCTTCTGCCTGTTCTCAGTGGTCCAACCATATCCAATCCCCATACAGCGAAAGGCCAGATGAGTGGAATGGTCTTCAAGGCTGAGGCGGGCTTGTGTGACATATTGGAGTAAAATTGACATCCTTCACACTTGTCGACTATCTCCTTTGTCATTTCATTTGCTCTTGGCCAGTAAAATCCCGCTCGGTATGCTTTAGCCACAATAGTCCGAGAGGACGCATGATGGCCACAGGTCCCCGAGTGGATGTCATTGAGAATTATTCGACCCTCTTCTGGCATTATGAATTTCTGACTGGCTCCAGTCGCACTTTCTCTCAACTGTCCCTTCATGACAGTAAAGGCCTTGGATCGACGAACGATCTGTCGAGCCTCTTCTTCATTCTCTGGGAGCTCTTTCCTTAGGATATATGCGATGTAAGGCACTGTCCAGTCGGGAGTGATAACCAAAACTTCCATGATCAGGTCAACCACGGCTGGGACCTCGACTTTAGCTGGATCCGTGGTACTTTTTGGCTGCGGGGCTTCTTCGGTGAAAGGGTTCTCTTTAACTGACGGCGCGTGGAAATGTTCCAAAAACACACCACTGGGAATGGCTTCTCTCTTGGAACCTATCTTTGCTAAATCATCGGCTGCTTGATTCTTCAGTCGGGGTATATGATGAAGCTCTAACCCCTCGAATTTCTTTTCCAGCTTTCTTACTACATTGCAGTAACAAGTCATGGCTGGGCTTCTGACGCCCCACTCCTTCATCACCTGATTGACCACCAAATCTGAGTCGCCATAAACCATAAGGCGACGGACTCCGAGTGAAATGGCCATGCGCGCCCCATACAAAAGTGCTTCATATTCTGCTTCATTGTTGGAGGAATCAAAGTGGATCTGGAGTACATATCTGAGCTTATCTCCTCGGGGGGAAACCAAAACTACCCCAGCACCGGAACCATTCAACATCTTAGAACCGTCAAAGAACATGGTCCAATGCTCCGAGTGAACTTGAGTTGGTAGTTGCTGTTCAACCCACTCGGCGATGAAATCTGCTACTGCTTGGGACTTAATGGCTTTCTTTGCCTCAAACTTGATATCAAGGGGAAGGAGTTCAATCGCCCAGTTTGCCACTCGACCAGTTGCATCTCTGTTGTGCAGAATCTCTGACAATGGGGCGTCGCTGACGACTGTAATGGAATGATCAGAGAAATAATGAGCAACCTTCTTCGTGGTCATGTAAATCCCATATACAAGCTTCTGATAATGAGGGTATCTTTGCTTCGATGGGGTCAACACTTCAGAAAGATAATATACTGGGCGCTGAACTTTGAAGGCTTTCCCTTCTTCTTCCCGCTCGACCGTAAGTACTATGCTGACGACTTGTCCTGTGGCTGCAATGTAAAGCAACAAAGGCTCTTTGCTGATTGGAGCAGCAAGCACCGGCTGGGTGGAGAGCAGAGCTTTTAGCTCTGCAAACGCTGCATCAGCTTCTGGAGTCCCCTCGAACTTGTCTGACTTCTTCCTCAGTCGGTAAAGAGGCAATGCCTTTTCACTGAGGCGAGAGATGAATCGACTTAACACGGCCAAGCATCCAGTAAGTTTCTGGACATCGTGCACATGCACGGGGCGTTTCATTCGGAGTATAGAGCCAACTTTTTCTAGGTTGGCGTCGATTCCTCGTTCGGAAACGAGAAAACCGAGTAACTTTCCGCTAGGAACTCTGAATGTGCACTTTGATGGATTAAGCTTGATATCATACCTCCTGAGATTGGCAAATGTTTCAGCAAGGTCAGTCAACATGTCGGAACCCTTCCATGATTTGACCACAATATCATCCATGTATGCTTCCACGTTCCGACTTATTTGAGTGAGTAAACACTTCTGAATCATCCTCATGAACATGGCTCCGGCATTCTTGGGGCCGAATGGCATGGTGACATAGCAGAAGCACCCGAATGGAGTGATGAAAGCTGTTTTGATTTTGTCGGGTCCATACAGACGGATCTGATGGTAACCGGAATAAGTGTCTAAAAAAGGCAGGCGCTCACATCCCGTGGTTGAGTCGACTATTTGGTCGATGCGGGGGAGAGGAAAATGATCTTTCGGGCAGGCCTGATTGATATATTTGAAATCAATGCACATGCGAAGTGACCTGTCCTTCTTGGGGACCATGACAACATTGGCAAGCCACTCAGAGTGGTAAATTTCTCGGATAAACTCTGCTGCCAGGAGCCGAGCCACCTCCTCGCCAATGGCCTTTCTCTTCTGTACGGCATACCGTCGAAGATGTTCTTTGACAGGTTTCAGTTTTGAGTCAACTTGTAGACGATGCTCAGCCAGCCCCTGGGAACACCCGGCATGTCAGCAGGCTTCCATGTGAAGATGTCCCAGTTCTCACGGAGGAACTGGATGAGCGCTTCTTCCTATTTAGAGTCGAGTGTTGTGCAGATATGAGTCGGAGCAGTGCTGGGGTCGGTCGGGTGGATGTGAACTGGCTTTGTCTCACTGTACGATTGAAATGCCGACTCTGTAGCAGGCTTCTTAGATCGCAACAAATCACTCGGGTCTGCATTTTTCTGGTGTTCCAGCCACTCTTCTGCTACCATCTGAGCATCGGCAATCTTTGAGCCTTTCTGAAAGCACTCTTCCGCCTTCTTGCGATTACCAGTAACAGTGATCACACCTTTGGGGCCGGGAATCTTCAATTTGAGGTACACGTAACATGGTCGAGCCATAAAACGTGCGTAAGCTGGCCTGCCCAAAATAGCATGATAGGCACTCTGGAAATCCACAACCTCAGATGTCAGCTTTTCCTTGCGGAAATGCTTTGAATCGCCGAAAACCACATCAAGAGCAATTTGGCCGAGTGACTCAGCCTTCTTCCCAGGAATGACTCCATGGAAACTCATGTTGCTGGAACTCAGTCTAGACATCGGAATGCCCATTCCCTTCAGCGTCTCCGCATACAACATATTCAGGCCACTGCCACCATCCATCAGAACCTTAGTCAGTCGAGTGCCTTCGACGACTGGGTCGACCACCAAAGCTTGCCTCCTAGGGGTGGCTATGTGTGTCGGATGATCAGACTGGTCGAACATGATGGCGGTCTGGGACCATTTCAGATAACCGGGTGTCGCCGGAGCTACCATATTCACCTCACGGTTGATAACTTTCAATCGACTTTTGCTCTCAACATCAGCAAAAATCATCAGGGTGGAATTGACATGGGGGTATCCTCCATCACTGTCCTCTTTGTCCTCAACCTTGTCCGACTCCTTTTCCTTATCCTTGGGTTGTTTCCCCTGAAACTGCTGGACTAAGAGTCGGCACTGGCGAGTGGTATGTTTTGGGTAAATGAAGTTACCCTCCTCGTCTTTCTTCGTGTGGATGTGGCATGGCAAATCCATCACGTCGTTTCCTTCCTTGTCCTTCACCTTCTTGGGGTTCCAAGATCCTTTGGGCTTCCTTTTAAACTTGCCCTGAGTCACGGCCAAGGCTTCTCCAGGAGCAGCTGGCTCGGCTTTCCGCTTCTGCTTCCGACTAGAGTTCCCTCCTCCGGTTTCATGAGCAGTCGGCTTGTACTTGCCACTCCGGAGTCGATCCTCTTCTTCACCATTGGCATATTTGGTGGCAATCTCCATCATTCGACTCAGAGTCATGTCTCTGGTCCGATCGAACTTCAAACTTAACTCCCTGTTCTTAATGCCTTCCTTGAAGGCACAGACTGCTTGGTGATCAGATACATTCTCCACTGTGTGATGCAATGTGATCCACCTTTGGATGTAATCCCTCAGGGTCTCATTCGACTTTTGCACGCAAACCTGCAGCTCTGTCAAACCTGCTGGTCTATTGCAAGTTCCTTCAAATGTCCTGACAAACACTCGGGCAAGATCTTCCCAAGTGTAACTGCTGCTTGGTGCCAACTAATTCAGCCATGCTCTGGCCGAGCCCTCCAACATAAGAGGTAGATGTTTCATGGCCACCTCATCATTGCCGCCGCCAATCTGAACAGCCACTCGGTAGTCCTCAAGCCAAGTATCGGGCTTGGACTCACCAGTGAACTTACTAACTCCAGTCGCCAACCTGAGGTTGGGAGGGATCACCGCGACCCTGATGGCTCTGCTAAAACACTCTGGTCCTGAAACATGAACTCTGCTGCTGGTGGGCACATCTCTATCATGACCTTCTCGGTGAGCTCTGTTCCGGTCGACGAAACCCTGAACTTTAATGGATCTTGCATCAAAGCCTGGTTCCCTGGGGTCGACTGGAACCCTTCGTCCAACACTGTGCTGGCGCCTGTCATCTTGCTGTCGAGGGGCGTATGACCCACCCCTTGGGGGTGGAGTGGGTGCTCGACGCCGACCATCGCGATCGAATCGGTCATCATACTGATCACGCCGACCTCCACGTCCCTCACGCCTCGGGGCGATCTAGGGCTATGGGCCGACTAGACTGAATTCGCAGCGATGGATCTGCTGTGAATCCTGTTCCACGACTATGATACGGCTAAATTTTGATCTCCTGCTGCCCGGAGCAAATCCCTGATCTGCATCAAGCCTCTGCTAGCCTCTGACTAGGAAGGCTGAATTGACTCTGCTATACGGGCTGCAGCTAGTAAATTCTGGATCAGAGTTCGATATACCTGAGTAGGTGGTGGAAAGAGATGACGTCGACTGGAGTCCGGGACCCGTTGCCGTGCACGCTTGTCGAGTGCTCGCTGGAGGTTCTCCAGTCGAGTGCGCTCAGCCAGGTTGGCCAAACGCGCGTCCTCCAAGGCGCGAGCCTCGGGGGTTTCTCCAACGATAGGAGTATGCAGCGCATCCATGTTCCGGCGGCTAAGATCTTCCCTTTGCAGCGAAGTGAGTGGCTCGGGTTGATACTCTTCGTGGACCTGTGCTGGTTCGCCTCCACCGTCGCCTCCGTCAGCGCGGGGGAAGCCGGGAGGACTGCGTGGTCCATTGACCATCAGAACCTCCGCCGCTGGATTACTGCTGTCACACTCGGATGCAGTCTCTGCGGAGCCAGTCGAACAGGCCGTAGAGAGATTCGTCGGGCTCGATTGCTGCAACTTGGGGGGTGGCCGACTGGCGGGCCACCGCGTGCCTCACCCACCGTTGAAGCCTCGACCGACTAGAGCACTTGCGCCGGCGAGAAGCAGGGAGGGAGGATGACACAATGACCGACCGATACTGGGTCGACGGTTGCCGCAGGAGGACGCAGCGGACACACGCGCGAAAGTGCGTCGCTCCGCGAACCGGGAGTGCATCGATGTTGAGTGGAGCCTCCTGAAGACAAGCAGAGTCGTCGGCGATGAACATGAGCGCGCCGAGACGGATCTCGCGGCCCTCGACGAAAACTCCGCCTGAAACCATGATGAAAGAGACCGGAAAAAATTGCAACTTCTCCAACAAGTCGCTAAGACACCTGCCCCACGGTGGGCGCCAACTGTCGTGGTTCTAAGTCTGACAGTAGAAAGGGGGTAGGTATGGAGAGGCAAGACCCTAGCTATGGAGTAGTTGTATACGCGAGAGATTTACGAGTTCAGGCCCTTCTCGGATGAAGTAACAGCCCTACGTCTCGGAGCCCGGAGGCGGTCGACTGGATTATATGCGTATGAATTACAGGGGTGCGAACCCTTTACATTGAGGAGGGGTGTGGCTTATATAGAGTCTGCCAGACCCCTCCGGCCCTCAGTTATGCAGGGTTTAAAGTACATTAAGGCATGGCGTTACTGGTAACGCCCTACATAAAGTGCTATCATGACCATAAAGACTACTTAATAACAGACCGTTTGGATACAGAGTGACTCTAGATCTCCTGGTGGTCGAGTGAGTGGCTTCATGGTCGAGTGTCTTCGAGTCCGTCGAGTGGAATCCTTCCAGGTCGACTAAAAGGTAGTTTCTTCTAGAGATGTCCTTGGGGAGGGTACTTTGGATAGGCCCATGACCCTACCCTAGGTACATGGCTTCATCACCGGGCTCGGGCTTGAGAAATGAAGGTCGGGCTTTTACAAGCCCTGCCCGAAACCCGGCCCGGCCCGACGTTTGCCTAGGTTTAGTTGCATGTATGCCATGATCACCTTGTGGTTGCATTCCTTTGAAACCCCACCGGGTGCCCCTAATGCCCGTGGGTGATATTGAACTAGGTCGCCACTTGAGGAGGAAGTGGTGTACCGGAGCAAGCATTTGTGTGTGTACAAAAAGATGGACTAGATTTAAGATTGTTTACCGTCCCAACCAAACATGTACAACCACTCTGCCCCTTATGGGAAGAGGCATTATTAATTACCTAGTCCGATGCTGACATGGTTCCCACATTACTGGTGACGGGGGTGACGTAGTTCACTCTCGGGACAGCGTCGTGCTTGGATAGGCGACCATGACTGATTTTACAGGGCACCGGCCACACCATTGGTTCCTTCATGTATGTGTGATAACAAAAAGGGCAGAGGACCAAGATCTTTATGCTTATACACAAGGGTCACGCACCAACGAGTGGACTCTATGTTAGTGTCACCTAGGGAAATATAGTGACTGGGAGCTTACCCCGGGTACTTGAGGTACTACGAGTCGTGGATTTGACGCCCGGATAGTTAAGCTACCGTAACCTCTTCTAATGATGCCATGTCACCACAATTACTGTTGTCGATCTCGTGATGATTCAATCTCGTTCGAAATCAAAAATTCAAAATCAAGTCAAACGGTCAAAGTTTTTCAAACTTTAAAAACAAAATGTTCTAGAGGTGCCAAATAATGCTTAGGTAATTATGTTGGAGAATCCACATTTTTATAAAATATTTAAATGCACTAAAGTGATTTAAACAGTAGCAAAAACACTTGTTTAAATGCCTTTGGTATTTTGTAAAATACTAAAATATTTTATTTCGGGGTAAAACTTTTTATGCAGTAGGTTCTTCTGAAACATTATTTTAGGAGCTATTGCCTTATTTTACAAAACTAAAAAAACAACTTAAAAGTAAAATAAAAACTGGAGAAAAGGAAAATAAGAAAAGGAAAATTACAAACAGAAAAGGAGGGGGAAAGGCACCCTCCCTGTGGGCCAACCGGCCCAGCTAGCCTCCCACCAGGCCGGCCCACCTCCCCTCCTAGCTAAGCCCGCACTCCCCTGTAACCCTAGCCCACCTTCCCACATTCTCCCCCACTTCCCCTGATCCCATGGATCTGGATCGGGAGTATGCAACGCTCACCGCCCCTGATGCCGCTCGTCCTCGTCGCATCGCCTCGCCCCGTCGTCGCTGCGCGTCGTCCCCGCGTCTCCTTCACCGAACCTTCCCGCGTCCGCCGCTGATCCCTGCAGCCTCAGCAAGCACGCCCGCACCCGAGGACTGCCGCCTCCGCCCTGCAGCTTCTTCGTCGTCCCCACGCTGCACCTGCAACACCACCGGCCGCCGCCGTCATCGCCACCCCCGCCGAAGCTCGCGACCGCTCCACGTGCCATGGCTTCCTCCTCGCTTTGTTCTGAGGCGGTCGACCGCGTGTCGCGCCACCCCAAGCCCTCTGCTCTGCCTCGCGCCTGTCGGCCCGTCCGGCCACTGGTCCTCGCCGGCAGGGTTCCTCCGGCCTCCCCGAGCCCTCCCCTGCAATGATGTGAGCACCCGGTTCCCCCCGACCTCTCCTCTCTATCCCCGTGCCCCATAGATGCCCTGCTAACGAGGCCTCGTCTTTGTCGCCGCTCGCCGCCGACATGCTCGTCGACTTCGACCTTCCTAGGCATGCGGTTTGTTCAATGGGTGTGCGGCGAAGCCGTCGACTGATCCGTGCCAACCGCCGCTCGAACGATTGCTGAGGGCAAGCGCACGGCTATCTTCGGTGTGCTTTGCCTCACCGTCATTACCCTACTATTGTGGAACATCATTAACCCCAAATCACCCCCTGTGCGCCACTGACCTATGGGCCCACTAGCTAATTAGATTAGTTCATAGCTAAACAAGTCTGTTAAATAACGGTTTAGTTAAAATATGACACCGAGAATGGAGCCCCACCTAGCTAATTAATTTAACTAACTAATAGATTAACTACAGAGTATGACACATGGACCCCACTGGTCACACTTGACCAGTCGACAATGACCCAGTCAACTGCTGACTGGAACCCCCCCCCCCCGAC
>NC_041383.1:319055325-319055972 GCF_002162155.2 Triticum dicoccoides | reverse complement strand
CCCCCGACCCACCTGTCAGCCTCACATTGCATTCTATTGGGTACAACTTTCTGTACCCCTAGCATTATAATATTCTTTTACGAATAAATAATAATTACAAAAAATGATTAAATCTTTGATAATTAATTTAAAATAAACCGTAACTTGGACGAAAATACTTTGCATATGAAAGTTGCTCAGAACGATGAGATGAATCCAAATACGTAGTCCGTTCGTTCACCACACGTCCCTAGCATAGCGAGCCTGCAACAATCCACCTTCGATTCATTTGTCTGAAACGCGAAACACTGGGAATACTTTCTCGGATGTTTCCCCACTTCGCGGGTATCACCTACTACTGCATTAGGTCACCTCAAGCATCGCGTATTGCCATGCTATGCTTTGTGATGCTTTGATTGCTCTGTTATTTATTGTATTCTCCCTTCGTTACTTCTTTTCGGTAGACCCCGAGACTGGCGGCAACCCCCAGTTCAACTACGGTGTTGACAGCCCCTCCTTCTTGCCAGAGCAACCAGACAAGCCCCCCCCCCCACTACTAGGAAAAGGGCTATAGATGATATGGACACTAATGGCGCACCAGACATGTGGTGCGCCACTACTTTATACTAATAACGCACCTTGTGTTGGTGCGCCATTAGTATCCAAAT
>NC_041383.1:319038735-319055076 GCF_002162155.2 Triticum dicoccoides | reverse complement strand
CTACGGTGTTGACAGCCCCTCCTTCTTGCCAGAGCAACCAGACAAGCCCCCCCCCCCCCTACTAGGAAAAGGGCTATAGATGATATGGACACTAATGGCGCACCAGACATGTGGTGCGCCACTACTTTATACTAATAACGCACCTTGTGTTGGTGCGCCATTAGTATCCAAATACTAATGGCGCACCACATTCACGGTGCGCCATTAGTAATGGCGCAGCAGGGGATAGTGCGCCATTACTAGTTAAACAAGTAATGGCGCACCACATCCCTGGTGCGCCACTAGTAATTTTAGTTCAAATTTTTTATTATTTTTTACTTTTTTTCAAAACTAGTAATGGCGCATCAGGTGATAGTGCGCCGTTACTAGTTAAAACTAGTAATGGCGCACTACATCCACTGTGCGCCACTAGTAAATTTTTTTCAATTTTTTTTCAAAACTAGTAATGGCGCACCGTGGGAGTGGTGCGCCATTACTAATTGAACTAGTAATGGCGCACCACTCCCACAGTGCGCCATTACTAACTTGGCCAAAAAAATCCAACCCCCCCGACCGCCTTTTCAGTTTTTTTTTAAAAAAAGAAAATGATGGAAATGTCAAAAAAATGAAAGAAAATAAGTTTCCCATGTGATATGTGGTCTAGTTGTTGGAAAAATTTACAAATATGAATTTCGACTTTATTTGCAAAATCTCTCTAGAAATTTGTAAAATGGGCATAAGTTTTGCATACGAACTCGGATTAAAAAGTTTTTTATATGAAAAATCATCTACTCGAAAAGTTACATCCGAATTTAACCGGGGGAACCCCGTTAAACATTTTCAAAATCCCCAAAAACCTAACAGAAAAAGGTTACGGGGCTTTCAAGATCTAGAGGCAAAAAAGTTCAAAAAAAAAATTCAAACTTACTAGTGGCGCACTGTTTGCTAGGTGCGCCACTAGTAACAGAAAAAATGGTTTCGAATTTTTTTTATTTTTTTTTTCAAAAAATGATACGTAATATGATCGGGAAGTTTGAAATATTTTTCAAAATTTCGTCATAGTCATGAACATGAACAAAGTCCTAGACATCAACAAGGTATAATAGGATTGATATGATAGATATATCAACAAGTGCCTGTTAAGTGAGTTGACCACTTAGTGCGATTTGACTTGAGATTAAGCATATTAACTCGAGATTAAGCCATAGTGACCCGAGATTAAGAAAAAAACAAAAAACAAATTTTCAAAAAAAAATCTAATTTTTTTTGAATTTTTTTTGAAAAAAACCTGTTACTAATGGCGCACTTCTATGTGGTGCGCCATTAGTATCTGGTATACTAATGGCGCACACTGGGCTATACCAGTGGTGCGCCATTAGTATTTAATACTAGTGGCGTGGTACTAGTGGCGCACCAGTAGTGCGTCATTATTAGGCAAAACTGGTGTGCCACTAGTAGGCCTTTTCCTAGTAGTGCCCCCCCCTTGATCACTAGATATTGTCTATTCTTCCCTCTACTGCTTGCATTAGAGTAGTGTAGCATGTTACTGTTTCGATTATTCCTATTCTGTTGCATAGCCTGTCATTGTTGCTACATCTGTTGATACCTTACCTGCAATCCTAAATGCTTAGTATAGGATGCTAGTTTACCAGTAGTGGCCCTACATTCTTGTCAGTCTGCTATGCTATACTATCGGGCCGTGATCACTCTGGAGGTGATCACGGGTATATACTATACATACATACTATTCAGGTGGTGACTAAAGTCGGGTCGGCTCGTTGAGTACCCGCAAGTGATTTTGATGTGGGGGCTGGAAGGACAAGTGGCTCCATCCCGGTAGAGGTGGGACTGGGTTCCCGACGGCCCCCGACTGTTACTTTGTGGCGGAGCGACAGGGCAGGTTGAGACCACCTAGGCGAGAGGTGGGCCTGGCATCGCCGTCCGTGGTTACTTCATAATAACACGCTTATCGAGATCTTGGTATTTGATCTGAGTCTGACCACTGGCCTATACGCACTAAGCAACTACGCGGTAACAGTTATGGGCACTCGACGTCATGGTATCAACTGAAGCCTTCTTGATGTCAGCGACTGAGCGGCGCGCGCCGGGTTGGACTGAAACGCCTGCTCTTGTGTAAGGAAGGCTAGGTCTGCTCATCGGCCGCGTACGCAACATGCAGGTATGCAATGGGCGATGGGCCTAGACCCCTACGCGCATAGGATTTAGACCAGCGTGCTGACCTCTCTGTTGTGCCTAGGTAGGGCGGCGACGTGTTGATCTTCTGAGGCTGGGCATGACCCAGGAAAGTGTGTCCGGCCAAAGGGGATCGAGCGTGTTGGGTTATGTGGTGCACCCATGCAGGGAAGTTGATCTATTCGAATAGTCGTGTCCCTCGGTAAAAGGACGACCCGGTGTTGTACCTTGACCTTATGACAACTAGAACTTGATACTTAATAAAACACACCCAAACAAGTTCCAGAGACAACCCGGTTATCGCTTTCCCATAGGGCGACGAGGGGAGGATCGCCGGGTAGGATTATGCTATGCGATGCTACTGGGAGGACTTCATTCTACTATCTTCTACATGTTGCAAGACGGAGGCTGCCAGAAGCGTAGTCTTCGATAGGACTAGCTACCCCCCTCTTATTCTGGCATTCTGCAGTTCAGTCCACCGATATTGCCTCTTTACACATATCACCATGCATATGTAGTGTAGATCCTTGCTTGCGAGTACTTTGGATGAGTACTCACGGTTGCCTTGCTCCCTCTCCCCCCTCTTTTCTTTTCTTCTCTGTTGCCGCAACCAAACGTTGGAGCCCAGGATCCAGACGCCACCGTCGATGACGACTCCTACTACACTGGAGGTGCCTACTACTATGTGCAGGCTGCTGACGACGACCAGGAGTCGTTAGGAGGTTCCCAGGTAGGAGGCCTGTGCCTCTTTCGATCTGTATCCCAGTTCGTGCTAGCCATCTTATGGCAACTTGTTTAACTTATATCTATACTCAGATATTGTTGCTTCTGCTGACTCGTTTATGTTCGAGCACTTGTATTCGAGCCCTCGAGGCCCCTGGCTTGTAATATGATGCTTGTATGACTTATTTTACTTTTAGAGTTGTGTTGTGATATCTTCCCGTGAGTCCCTGATCTTGATCGTACACATTTGCGTGCATGATTAGTGTACGATTGAATCGGGGGCGTCACAGTGGATGACATGAAAGCATCCCGGATCTTGTGGGTAAAGTGTACAACCTATGTAGAGTTTCAAACTATTCGAATAGCCGTGTCCATGGTCAAGGACAGTTGTGTGGTGCTACTTAAACTATGTCCATAATTTTACAAACTTGGTATGTGTAAGTTGCATGGGTCAAGTAAAGACTTGACGTGTTGATTAAGCTAGAGTTTTTCTAAACTCTATTTATGTTGATATATGTAACCTGTTCACACAGAAATCTGAATCCTTATGAAGCATGTTTTACTAGAGGCTTGATCATGTCATTTCACTCAAACCCGGACTTGCAAGTTACTTAGTTATATGCCATGCATTGTTACCTTGATCCGAAACATGGGTTGCCTTTGAGTACATTCAAGGTACTCATTGGCTTGCCACATGTTATTTAATTGGCCAGGCATGGAAGAGCAGGAGTTCGAGGAAGAGTTCTTCGGTGACGAACATGTGAACTAGGGCGTTTCCCAGTCAGAATGCCTGTATGGTTAGGGCAGATGACATGGGTCCGAGTAGTCGACAAAGATTTCCGCTGCAATGATATACTGAAGACTTGACCATAATGGTCATAATTTGTGTAAAACGGTATGTATGGATGTAAGTCTCTTGTTATTTAGCTTCTATCTATTCAGTGAGCATTGATCTCTGGGATCAATGTACACGTGCATCCGGTGATCACGACTTATGAGTCGGGGTCCCCACAACGTGTCACTTGCCAAACTGACTCTTGACATGGTGTTGTTCGTAGGATGCTCCGCATCATTTATATTTCTCTCCGATCTAGATTAATTGATCCTCAGTGGTAATGGTGCTCTGTAGTGGGTTCAATCTTGCGGCGTCCTCAACTTGTGACGGAAGGGGCGGTGAGTCACATATTGTATTGTTACTACCAAGGATAAAACGATGGGTTTATTTATATTGATTGGGTTTAATTTGTCTACATCATGTCATCTTGCTTAAAGCGTTACTCTATTTGTCATGAACTTAATATCATAGATGCATGCTGGATAGCGGTCGATTTGTGGATTAATTGTAGCAGATGCAAGAAAGAGTCAGTCTACTTGTCACAGACGTGATGCCTATATGTGTGATCATTTCCATGAATAACGTCACAACTATGTGCTTCTATCAATTTCCCAACACTAATTTGTTTACCCACCGTATGCTATGTGTTTGAGAGCGAAGCCTCTAGTGAAAACTATGGCCCCTAGGTCTACTTTTACCATATTATAAAAAATAAAATACTTTGCTACAATTTATATACTTTTATTTTGTTTTACAATTCATCTACCTACCTATACAAGATTTGATCCTTGCAATTAATGAGTTCAAGGGAATTGGCAACCCTCTTGCCTGTGTTGGGTGCAAGTATTTGCTTTTATGTGTGCAGGTGCTAACAATGAGAGTTTGATTGGTTCTCCTATTGGTTCGATAACCTTGGTTCTCACTGAGGTAAATACTTATATCTATTGTGATACATCTCCTCTCCTCTTCGAGGAAAATCCCAACGCAGTTTACAAGTAGCAAGAAGAATTTTGGGCGCTTTTGTTGGGGAGACATCATCAAATTCTTATCAGGTTCCTACACACAAACTGTTGTCTACTTGCTCTACTTTTTATTTGCCTTTTTATTTTCCTTTTATTTGCCTCTCTTCTACATCTCCCACCACTTCTCATAAAAACCAAAAACACAAAATATTTTACTTTGTTAGTTTGCTTGTTTGCTTGCTCGTCAGTACATCTCAAGAAAACACCAAGTTGTCTGATTTTTTTCAAATACTAATAATAACGATTTTATTAGTACTCCAATTGCTACTCCTGCCACTAGCGCGGAATCATATTATATTAATGCTGCATTGCTAAATCTTGTTATGAAAGAACCATTTTTTTGGAAGTCCTAATGAAGATCTTGCATCCCATCTTAATACTTCCATTGAATTATGTGATATGCAAAAGAAAACAATATGTGGATAATGATATTATTAAGTTGAAATTATTTCCTCTCTTGCTAAGAGATTGTGCAAAAACTTGGTTTTCATCCTTGCCTCACAATAGTATTGATTCATGGGATAAGTGTACGGATGCTTTTATTGCCAAGTATTTTCCTCCCACTAAGATTCTCTTAGAAATTAAATTATGAATTTTAAGCAACTTGAGCATGAACATGTTGCACAATCTTATGGAAGAATGAAACTAATGATTAGAAATGGTCCCGGTCATGGTTTAAGCTTATGGATGATTATACAAAATTTCTACGTGGGACTAAACTTTGTGTCGAGAAATCTGCTAGACTCTGCTGCAGGTGGTACTTTTATGTAAATCACATTTCTCTAAGCTACAAAACTCCTTGATAATATAATGGCAAATTACTCTCAGTGGCACACTGAACGACCTCCAACTGGTAAGAAGGTAAACTCTGTTGAAGAAGTTTCCACTTTTAGTGATAAAGTGGATGCTCTTATGACAATGATTGCTAGTAAGAATGCTCATGTTGATCCTAATGATGTGCCATTATCTACTTTAATTGAGAAAAATAATGATGCTATTGATGTGAATTTTGTCTCTAGAAATAATTTCAACAACAATGCTTATAGAGGTAATTTCAACCCCGACTGTATCCCGGAAATTCCTCTTATAATTATGGTAATTCATACAATAATAATAGGATACCTACTGATCTTGAGATCCAAATTAAATAATTTATAGTTCTCAAAAGATTTTCAATGCTATGGTGGAAGAAAAATTGCATAAAGTTGATGATATGGCTAGCAACATGGATAGAATTGCTCATGATGTGGGAAATCTGAAAATGAAAACTTTGCCACCTAGTAAGTCTATTAAGTCTATAAAATTCTCACTTAATGTAAGTAAAGAGAGAACCGCTAGATTGAGAGCTAAGCGAGAATTCCTAGAAAAAGCTATTCCAATCGGTTTTTATCGTAATCATGATGAGGATATTAAAATGATTGGTGTCTCACCTATTGAATCCTTGTTTAGTAATATAAAACTTGATGAAACATGGACTCGAGATGAGTCAACTTTAGCTAGAAGGCATCCCAATTGTTCGGAGAGTGACGATCTTAATGATAAAAATAATAAAAGTGGGTTTGGAGAGGTCAAGACTTTAAATAGTGATGTGCCCACTACTTTTGATTGCAAGGACTTTAATTATTATAGTTGCTCTTTAATTGAATGCACTTCCTTGTTGCAATCCATGATAAATTCACCAAATGCTTACGAACAAAAGAAAGCTTTTACTAAACATATTCTAGAAGCTATGATAAAAGCTTATGAAGAAAAGCTAGAGTTGGAGGTTTCTATACCTAGGAAATTACATGATGAATGAGAATCTACTAATAAAGTAAAGATTAAAGATTATGAATGTAATTCTTTGTGTGATATAGGTGCTAGCGTCTCTACTATGCCAAAATCATTATGTGGCGTGCTAGGTCTCACCGATATGGATGAATGTTCCCTTAATTTGCTCTTAGCAAATTCAACTATTAAGAAACCAATGGTTAGAATAAATGATGTTCTCATACTTGCTAATAGAAATTATGTGCCCATGGATTTCACTATGCTTGATATTGAATGCAATCCACCTTGTCCTATAATACTTGGTACGCCTTTCCTACGAACCATAGGTGCCATTATTTATATGAAAGGAGGAAATATAAGATTCCAATTTTCATTAAAGAAAGGGATGGACCACTTCCCTAGAAAGAGAGTTAAACCACCATATGAATCTATTATGAGGGCTACCTATGGAATTAATGTGAAGTATGACAACACTTGAAACAATGCCTTGCGCCAAGCTAGGGGCGTAAAACAAGAGCGCTTGTTGGGAGGCAACCCAATAGTTATCTTAAGTTTTTGCTTTTATTTTATATTTTGGAGTGTTGACACAATTATTTCTACTGTTATTATTGTGTTTTTCATGTTTTATTAGTGTTTGTGCCAAGTAAAGCCTTTGGGGTGATTTGGTTGATAGTTGACTTAATTCTATGAAAAAATAGAAACTTTTAAGCCCGGTGCTGGAATTAGTATGATTGACTGGAATGTGATAAAATTCTGAAATTTTACACATTATTGATATACAAATTTCCAACTTTGTCCTAATTTTTCCGATAATTTTGGAGTTATAGAAGAATAGTGTTTTTTCAGATCATTACAGACTGTTCTATTTTAGACAGATTCTGTTTTTCTATTGCATAGTTTGCTTGTTTTCATGGTGCCACGGATTATATCAGGGGGTATAAGTCATGGAGAAGTCAGAATACAATAGTATTATGCAAGAATAAAATATAAATGGGTCCATCATAGTACCTAAAAGTTATGATTTGTCTGTTATACTAATAGATCTCATGAGGTTTCTATTAAGTTTTGTGTGCTCAAGTTTTTAAGTTTTGGGTGAGATCATGATGGATGAAGGAATAAAGAGTGGCAAGACCATAAGATTGGGGATTCCCAAGGCACCCAAGGTAATATTCAAGGAAGACCCAAGTGTCTAAGATTGGGGATGCCCTGGATGGCATCCCCTCTTTCGTCTACAATGTATTGGTATGTTACTTGGAGCTATATTTTTATTCATGACATGATATGAATTTTGGTTGGAGCGTCCTGTATTATAGTATTTGCTTTGTTTTGTTTTTAGTTTACCACAATCATCATTTTCTAGACACACCTTTTGAGAGGGACACACATTTATTCGTGATTTGTTAGAATCCCTATGTGCTCTAGTGCTTCACTTATATGTTTTTAGCTAGGCAGTTGCTCTAGTGCTTCACTTATATCTTTTAGAGCACATCGGTGGTTATATTTTGTAGAAATAGTTTCACTCTCATGATCCACTTAAATATTTTTGAGATTCTAATAAATAGTAATGGAAATTTGAACGGTTTATAAGACTAGTCCGAGAAGGATAGGTATTCAAGGGGGATATAATAAAAACTTTCATGTAGATCACTAAAAAGGAAATGCATGGTTTAATGATATTGATCTCGTAATATGAAAGGATATAGGTTCATGATCATTGGTTAGTAGAAATATCAGTATTAAAGCTTGTTATTAACTGCTCGTATAGGTGTTGGTCATGGCATGGTGAGGAGATTTCAACATTTGCATTTCTATTTGCAATCCTTGAATGTTGTTATAATCAGATGCGTGTGATGGTTAACTCCTACCAACCAATTCCCTAGGGGCAACCGAGTAGTACTTTGCTTCAAGGGTTAATAGGCTTTCACAATTAGTATATGAGTTCTTTATGACTAATGTGAGTCCATGGATTATACACACTCTTACCTTTTCGTAGTTTTCTAGCCTCTTCGATATGGTGCATTGCCCTTTCTCACCTCGAGAGTTTGTGCAACCTTCGCCAGTGCATCCAAACCCCATGATATGATACGCTTTATTACACATAAGCCTCCTGATATCTTCTTGAAAACAGCAGGCATACCTACCTATTATGGCATTTCCATAGCCATTCCGAGATATAATGTTGTGCAACTTCCACCGTTCCGTTTTCCTGACATACATGTTCATTGTCATATTGCTGATCATATAGCGGACATGCATGATATTTGTGGCACAACCACCATTCATCATTATTATACATGTTACACCAGAATAATTGCACATCCTGGTACACTGCCAGAGGCATTCATATAGAGTTGTATTGTTCTAGTTATCGAGTTATAAGTAAATAAAAGTGTGATGATCATAATTATTAGAGCATTGTCCCAGTGAGGAAAGGATGATGGAGTCTATAACTCCCCCACAAGTCAGTATGAGACTCCATACGAAAAAGTCCAAAAAGATCCCAACAAATAAATGAGAGAAAAAGAGAGAAGGGGCAATGTTACTATCCTTTACCGCACTTGTGCTTCAGAGTAGCACCCTGTTTTTCATATAGAGAGTCTCCTGAGTTGTCACTTTCATATACTAGTGGGGATTTTGCATTATAGAACTTGGCTTGTATATTCCGATGATGGGCTTCCTCAAATGCCCGAGGTCTTCATGAGCAAGCAAGTTGGATGCACACCCACTTAGTTTCTATTGAGTTTTCATACACTTATAGCTCTTAGTGCATCCACTGCATGTAAGTCCCTACTCCTCGTATTAACATCAATTGATCGGCATCTTCATAGCCTGTTGATTAGTCACGTCGATATGAGACTTTATTCCTTACTTGACATCTCCTTATCAATTTATATCACCACATTCTATTCCACTTTTAGTGCTATATCCATGGATAACAATCATGTATTGCGTGGGGTTGAAAATGCTGAAGTGCGTTAGAAGTATGATCCAATTGCCAGATTTGGCACCGGGGTGCTCATGATTTATATTTATGCGGCGAAGGAAGAGTAATGACATGCTAACATGATAAAATGGGTGGGAATAACATTCATTAAGGATCATACATTTTGAAAAAGCAATGATTATGTTTCTTATATTCATGGATATTATTATGTTGATATTGTTACTTCATCGTTTCTCAATGACTATCCCGTAAATAGATTATATGATACACATGTTAGGTAGCATTTCACATCAAAAATTCTATTTTTATCATTTACCTACTCGAGGACGAGCAGGAGTTAAGCTTGGGATGCTGACACGCTCCGATGTATCTATATTTTTTTATTGTTTCAAGCTATTATATTATCAATCTTGGATGCATTACATGCATTTTTATGCTATTTTATATCATTTTTGGGAACTAACCTATTAACCTAGTGCCAAAAAATCAGTACCAAACGGAGTCCAAACGCTATGAAACTTTTTGACAATTTTTTCTAGACATAAGAGACCCTAGAAGCTTTGGGAGGAGACCAAAGACAAATGAGGAGACTGCAAGGCAATAGTTCACCTTGTTACCTTGTGGGACCCATGTGGCTCCGTCTGACCTAATTTCACTTCTATAAATTCTCTAATATTGGGAAACCCCCAGAGAACCACCTGAAACACTTTTTCCACCGCCGCAACCTTCTGTTCTTCTGCGATCCCATCGGTAGGCCTTTTTGGGTACTCTGGCGGAGGGGGAATCGATCACCGAGGCCTTCTACATCGTCGTTGTTGCCTTCCAATAATGCATGAGTAGTTTACCACAAATCTATGGGTCCATAGCTAGCAACTAGACGGCTTATTCTCTCTCTTTGATCTCCAATACAAAGTTCTCCTCGATCTTCTTGGAGTTCTATCTGATGTAGTCTTCTTTTGTAGTGTGTTTGCTGGGATCCGATGGATTATGAGTTTATGACCAGATTATTCATTGAAAGTAATTGAGTCTTTTCTAAACTCTTATGCATAATTAAGATAGCTTTGTATTTCTCTCCGATCTATCCGTTTGGTTTGGCCAACTAGATTGATTTATCTTCAGTGTGAGAGGTGCTTTGTAGTGGGTTCAATCTTGCGATGTCCTCACCTCATGACAGAAGCGGTAGTGAGTCACGTATTGTATTGTTTCAATTAAGGATAAAATGATAGGGTTTATTCATATTGATTGGGTTTACTTTGTCTACATCATATCATCTTTCTTAAAGCGTTAGTCTGTTTGTCATGAACTTAATACCATAGATGCATGCTGGATAGTGGTCGATTGGTGGAGTAATAGTAGTAGATGCAGGCAGGTGATACATCCATTTTTCATCATGTTTTCCTACTTTTATGTATAATGTTTTAATGCATAATAATGCTTTTTGGACTAATTCTACTGCCTTTTCTCTCATAGTATGCAAGGTTCACACAAAGAGGGAGAATTCCAGCAGTTGGAAATCTGGACCTGAAAAAGCTACATCAGGCTATGTATTATGCACAACTCCAAATGATCTAGAACTTCATGAAGAATTTTTATGCAATAAATAAGAATTATTGGAGCAAATAACTACCAGAGGGGCCCCACCAGGTGAGCACAACCCACCTGGACGCGCCATGGAGCCCAGGCGTGCCCTGGTGGGTTGTGCTCTCCTCGGCACACCTCGGGTACCCCTCTTCTGGTATATAAGTCATTTTGACCTAGAAAAAAAATAATGAGAGGACTTCCAGACGAAGTTCCGCTGTCTCGAGGCAAAACTTGGGCAGGAGCACTTTTACCCTCCGGCGGAGCGATTCCGCCGGGGAAACTTCCCTCGTGGAGGGGGAAATCATCATCATCATCATCACCAACAACTCTCACATCTTGGGGAGGGAAATCTCCATAAACATCTTCAACAACACCATCTCCTCTCAAACCCTAGTTCATCTCTTAAGTTCAATCTTTGTACCGGAAGTATAGATTGGTGCTTGTGGGTGACTAGTAGTGTTGATTACATCTTGTAGTTGATTACTATATGGTTTATTTGGTGGAAGATTATATGTTCAGATCCATTATGCTATTTAATACCCCTCTTATCTTGAGCATAATTATGATTTGTGAGTAGTTACTTTTGTTCTTGAGGTCATGGGAGAAATCTTGTTGCAAGTAATCATGTGAACTTGATATGTGTTCGATATTTTGATGGTATGTATGTTGTGATTCCCTTAGTATTATCATGTGAACATCGACCACATGACACTTCACCATATTTGGGCCTAAGGGAATGCACTGCGGAGTAGTTATTAGATGATGGGTTGCGAGAGTGACAGAAGCTTAAACCCTAGTTTATGCGCTATTCCGTAAGGGACTGATTTGGATCCAAAAGTTTAATGCTATGGCTAGATTTATTCTTAATACTACAGGAATCAGGAACTTTGCCGTCCACCATGGCTGACGACAAAGGCAGGCATGGCGGACGGGAAAGACCTTTGCCATCAGCCAACAACAGCAACACGTCCGGTTGAACAGGCTACGACAAAGGCTTCTTTGCCGTCTGCTAGCAGCCGGCAAAGATGCAAAGGTCTTTGCCGTCTGCCAGCCGACGGCAAAGAGCCTGGACAGCACACATGTCAGCTTAGGTCCGTTAAAGAGTTAACGACATGCTTTGCCGTCTGCTGGCGGACGACAAAGACCTTTGCATATTTGCCATTTTCTAGTGGACGACAAAGAACATTGATAGTTTGTCGTCTGCCAGCTGACGGCATAACATGCCAAGTGGCAACACCTGGGGGGCTGGCCTATTTGGTAGCTTTGCCGTCAGCTGGCTGACGGCAAATATTCAACGTTCTTTGCCATCAGCCGGCTGACGATGAAGGTACCAAATAGCCAGCCTACTGCCCCAGGTTGCACATGTAGCTGACATGTGGCATGTTTGCTGTTTGCTGGCTGATGGCAAAGCTCTTTGCTGTCTGCCAGCAGACGGCAAAGAGCCTATATAGCCCCTGTTTTTTCTGTTTTTTCTTGAATTCATTCAATGTGACAGAATTTCACATATATATATACACACATATGAAAATACTTTCGACAAGCATACCAACACATATACATACCAAATCATATCAATGGCATACGAATATGATCATCCATATACATAGCAAATGGTTTCATCCAACACATATACATAGCCAACATATCCAACAACAAGCATACAATGGTTTCATCCATACATACATATATAGGTAGCAAGCTTCCTCATCTAAAGCAAATCAAAACAAGAAGGAAGCATAAAGAGAAGAGTAGACTCCATCAACGCAAACTTCCTCATCTAAAGCAAATCAGAAAATTGGGAAAGAAGCAAATTAGAAGAAGAAGAAGCAGAAGAAGACTAGCTAGAAAAAGAAGAAGAAGAGGAAGAAAAGGAAGAAAAGGAAGAAGAAGAAGAAGAAGAAGAAGATATGAGGATGAGAAAAAGAAAGAGAAGAAAAAAATCTTCTTCTTCTTCTTCTTCTTCTTCTAACTAAGGCAGGTAAAAATGCCATTTTATTGCTAAGCTAGGTAAAAATGCTAAGTGTAGGTCATTTTAGAGCTAAGCTAGGTAAATAGGTCATTTTGGAGCTTACTAAGGTTATTATGTCATTTTCGAGGAAAGTAAGGTAAGTCTATATCATTTTGGAGGTAACAAAGATTATCATGAAATTTTTGAGGAAAGAAAGCTAAGTATAGCTCATTTTTTGTACAATCATACAAAGTAAGAAAATTATACAAGTAACTATATAAATCATACAAGTAACTATATAAATCAAGTACAACATAAAAAATTTAATACCTAGTAATAATTTGGTTCAATAAATGCTTCGGGATCAATAAATGCATCATCATCACTATTAGTAATGACATGCTCATCATCATCATTAATAAATGCATCATCATGTGGAAGGCCACCTCTACGTAATCTATCAAGCATTGACAGGTCATCCGCAGTAGTAGCCTCTTCTAGTTCAGGCTCTTCTTGTTCTGGCTGAGGGGTGAAGTCGGGTTCACTTTCGTTGTCTACTTCAATGTTCTGGGGTGAAGTAGAGCGGTTCTTGAAACGTTTTTTTTGGAAAGACACGTTTGTTGGAAGAATTCTCCTTCATATGTGTCTGTGTTAATGTGAGGTTCATAATCATCATCATTGGGGGGAGGTGGTCTAACACGTGGCGGCACTTCATAAATGACATCCCAACATTTGAGATTAGGATCACTTTGACAGGCCCACGGTAGATAGAAAACTTGCGTTGCCTGTTGAGCCATAACATAGACATCGGGAATATCCAAATGGGTGCTTTGATTGATTTCCACTAGCCCTATATGTTCATGAGTCCTTCCAGTCTCCTTCGGCTGGAACCAATAACATTTGAAGACTATGACGTTTGGTGTGTTTGCACCATAGAATTGAAGTTCATAAATTGCTTCAACTCTTCCATAATACTTGGTATCTCCTTCACCGATAGCAGAGACACAACAATTTGTAGACTTTCGGTCGGCCATAGATAGCTCTTTTCCATAGGTACGAAAGCGATACCCGTTGATGTCGTATTTGACAAATGAATATACCTTATAGTCAAAACCATTAGCGACTTGTCTCAGTTCGGCGTCCATAAGCTCTGAATTAGCCTACAAGTTTAATATGAAAGGGATTGTTGCATTAGCCACAAATTAGATGAAGAAATGAAATGGTCTAATGGAAATTACGGTTTGTTTGAACCAAGAGATGAAACCGGGATAGCCGCCTCCATGCTTTGCCAGAAGCTCATACTGTTCGACGGAATCATTTTGGATCACCGCTCCATACAAGAATTTGGCGACATATCGACTGTATCAAATTTATCCAGGAATAAGAGCAGTTCAAAGGAATTAGAAGTTGCGAAACAATGTACCAAGAACTTACACGATGTACGGCCACACTTTTGTTAGGTTGTTGAAGATATACAACGAAATGGTCTGCCATTCTTCAAAATTCAACGTTAAGGAATTAGAGGCACTGGCTGGTGCCAGATCCCCTTTGAATAGGCTGAGGTTTGATCGACCCTTTTTAGGGTCGCCGACATTGTACCGAGGCTTCGGATTATGCAAATGATGATTTTGGGCTTCATAGTGTGCTGCCACAAAGTTTGCCTCCTCCTCAGTAATGAATGCTCAGCCATCGATTCTTCAATTCTACGTTCATTTTTACATTTTGCTTGAAGCGTCTTCTGCATCCTCTCAGTTGTGTAGCACGAACGATTCTGCACAACCCCCCCCCCCAATCTTGCATCGCTTGGGAGATGCAAAATCAAGTGCTGCATTGGATTAAAGAAGCCCGACGGAAATATCTTCTCTAACTTGCATTTCTTCTACCAGGTCAGGCGATAGTTCTTTAGCACAAAGAACATGGAAGAAATAGCTCAGCTCTACCAGTACTAGCCATTCATCCTCAGGGATGAATCTACGCAACATCACCGGCATTACTCGCTCAATCCATATGTGCCAATCATGACTCTTGAGACCAGATATCTTCAATTTTTCAAGACTCTCTCCCCTCTTTAGATTCGCCGCATACCCATCGGGGAACATCAACTGCATTTTCACCCACAAGATAATTTCCCTCAAAGATGGCCTTCCAAGATTGAACCATGCCTTTGGCTTTGTCCAGTTCTTCTTTCCTTTCAGTGGTTGAATGTTTTGTAACAGTCTATGACATAGCGCCTCCTGATCGACTCTTGCCTTAGGATTATCCTTTGACTTCCCATCTATGCCAAACAATGTACCAAAAAGTGCCTCGATGATATTTTTCTCAGTGTCCATCACGTCGATGTTTTGTGGGCAAACGAGGTCTTTGAAGTAAGGCGGATCCCACAAGTATGTCTTGTGAGTCCAGGCGTGTTGCAAATTATACCCCTTGAAATACCATGGGTGCTCTGGATCAGGCTCGAGAGCATTTAACTGATCCAGTATCTCTTGGCCTGTCAACGAAGGTGGTGCAGAGTCTTTCATAACTCTACCTTTGATGAAGTTCTCCTTGTCTTTCCTGAACTTATGGACACCCAAAGAGAAGGAACCATCACAGGATTATAGCTCCAGTGAGATCCCCGAAGAACCTGCCAGGTATTGTCGAACCTGCCCTCCAACGCAACCATGTAGCGATGGACGTGCTCGTTCTCCTCGCAGACACTGTGACGTACCACCTCCGCGGTGTCCGAAAGCCTCGGCAACATCACTGTCCCACGCGACCGTCACCGAACAAGGTCTGGGTCAACGACGGGCTGGCTCCTCACCAAGCTGTGCCCCCCCGGAAGGTAGAACCTCCCAGTACCAGCCTGGCGGAGCCCAGTCTCGGACATGGCCCCTTTGAACGAGCAGGCCTCCTCCGCCGAGTCGACGACGAGGATGCGGGATAGGCATCGTCGACGTTGATGCGGGAATAAATGCTTTAACTAAAAAATAACAACAAATTTCACATGTTCAAAATAAAGCAGAAACTTAACCTAAACTAAACTAATATAAACCTACACTAAACTAACTAGACTAAACCTAAACTAAACTAAGTAAACTAAACCTAAACTAAACTAGAAACTTAACCTAACCTAAACTAAACTAAATCTAAACTAAACTAACTAAACTAAACAAAACCTAAACTAAATTAAACTAAACCTAATTAAACTAAATCTAAATAAACAGAAAAAAAGTCTCGCCATGGGGTGGCCGGGGCGGCGAGGCGGGGCGGTGGAGTGGGCCGACGCGGAGGGGCGGGGCGGCCGAGGCGGGGCGGGGCGGCATGGCAGGGTGGCCGGGGTGGCGAGGCAGCCTGGGCCGGTGCGGAC
>NC_041383.1:319032563-319038203 GCF_002162155.2 Triticum dicoccoides | reverse complement strand
GGGGTAGCCCGGGCCGGCGAGGTGGGTCGGGGCGGCCGGAGCGGAGCCGTGGTGCGGAGCAGCGCGGCTCGGGGGGCAGGGTGGCCAAGGCGGCGATGCGGGCCAGGACGTCGAGGCGGGGCGGCCGGGATGGGGCGGCAACACGGGGTTGGGATGAGGGGAGGGAGAGAGAGGTGGAGAGAGAGGGGTTGGGCGAGGGCGTTTTGTTAGATAGGGCACATCTCTTTGCCATCCGCTAGTACATGGCAAAGAGCCTAGCTAACGGAAGTTAGTTTGGCCACTTTCTTTTTCATCTGCTAGCGTACGGCAAAGATTCTTTGCCATCAGCTAGCGGACGGCAAAGAAAGTGGCCGTTAGGTGGCTCTCACCAGTGGCCCACCCTGCCTCTTTGCCGTCCGCTAGTGTACGGCAAAGGTTCTATGCCATCAGCTAGCTAACGACAATGATTAGGCGGACGACAAACAAATTCTTTGCTGTCGTTTTCTTCAAGCTGATGGCAAAGACCCTCTTTGCCATCAGCTAGCTGACGGCAAAGAACAGGCTAATGACAAAGTTCCTGATTCCAGTAGTGGTACGTAGTTGCGGATTCCTGCGAGGGAGTTAATTATAAGTAGGAGGTTTGTTCAAGTAAGAACAACACCTAAGCACTGGTCCACCCACATATCAAATTATCAAAGTAGCGAACACAAATCAAACCAACATGATGAAAATGACTAGATGAAATTCCCGTGCACCCTCTTGAACGCTTTGCTTATCATAAGAGACCATTTTGGCCTGTCCTTTGCCTCAAAAGGATTGGGTTACCTTGCTGCACTTTTCTTACCATTACCGTTACTTGCTCATTACAAACTATCTTGCTATCAGTAGGAGTCAGTCTACTTGTCACAAACATGATGCCTATGTGTGTGATCATTGCCATGAATAACGTTATAACTATGCACTTTTCTATCAATTATCCAATAGTAATTTTTTTACCCGCCATATGCTATGTGTTCGGGATAGAAGCCTCTTGTGAAAATTATGGCCCCCAGGTCTACTTCTACCATGTTATAAAACTAAAACCATGTTATAAAACTAAAAATACTTTGCTACAATTTATTTACTTTTATTGTGTTTTGCAATGTATCTATCTGCCTATCAAGATTTGATCCTTGCAAGTAACGAGTTCAAGGGGATTGAAAACCCTCTTGCCCCTGTTGGGTGCAAGTATTTGCTTTTGTGTGCGCAGGTGCTGATGATGAGAGTTTGCTTGGTTCTCCTATTGGTTTGATAACCTTGGTTCTCACCGAGGGAAATACTTATCTCTACTATGATGCATCTACTCTTCGAGGAACACCCAATGCAGTTTACAAGTAGCAACCAACAACAGTGTACTTAGCTTTTGCTATGCAAACTAAGACATTGTTCTGCTTCTTTGAGGACAAAAAGATACGAGATCGTCCAAGGAAGTGCATGTGCCTGATGTTTACATGCGATCCACCAGATCTCCAACATAATCAGAATCAGAAAATCTAGCTAGATCAGAAGATGAGCCTTGGGATACCATAATCCAAGCGTTGGTGTGTGAGCTGAATATCGAAGAATTCGCTTCACAGCCTGATGGTGTGATTCCTTTGGTGCCGCTTGAAATCGGGCACACATGCAAACGCTAAGCATAATATCTAGCCTAGATGCACATAGGTAAAGCAGCAAACCAATGATGGAGCGATATACCTTCTGATCGAAATCTTTACCATTTTTATCAGTTTAGAGTTCGCCATTTGTAGGCATTGGAATTTTGAGGCCTTTGCAGTCTTGCGTGCCAAATTTCTTCAGGCTATCTTTGATGTATGTATCCTGAGAAATGAAGATTTCATTGGATTGTTGATGAATTTTAAGACCGAGGAAGAAGTTCAATTCCCCATCACACACATATGATTTTCTACACGCATCATATAACCAAATTCGTCACTATGTGGCTTGTTAGTGCAACCATAGATAATATCATCAACATCTATTTGACATATGAACAAATCTCCATCATAAGATTTTGTGAATAGAGTAGGGTCAAGCGAACTGGGTTTGAAACCCTTTTTTTTCACTAACTCCTTCAATGTGTCATACCAAGCCCTTGGGGCTTTCTTGAGGCCATAGACAGCCTTGTTGAGTCTAGAGACTTTGTGAGGATGCTTTGGGTCCTCAAAACCTGGTGGTTGAGCAATATATACTTCTTCCTCAAGCTTACCAATGAGGAGTGCACTTTTCACATCCATTTTATATAAGAAAATATTGTGATGGTTAGCATATGCAAGCAATATACGAATAGCTTCAAGCCTAGCAACAGGTGCAAATGTTTCATCAAATTAATGCCCTCAACCTGTGTGTAGCCCTCTGCTACAAGACGGTCCTTATTCCTCACAACTTGGCCATTTTGTCTTGTTTGCTGTTGTAGATCCACTTGGTACCGATGACATTGTGCTTGCGTAGATCGGGACACTTGCCCACACATTGTTGAGCTCTAATTGATGCAATTGATCTTGCATGGCTTGAATCCATTTAGGCTCCAGAAATGCTTCATCAGCTTTGGTGGGCTCTGTGATAGAGTCAAAATCATAGTGCCCACAAAAGTTAGCCAGATGTGAAGCTCTTGAGCGAGTGAGGGGACCTGGTGCATTTATGTTGTTGAGGATTTTCTCAATCTGCACTTCATTCACCACTCGTGGATGAGCTAGACGAGAGCCTTGTTGTCGTTGAGCATTTTCCTCAGTGTCATTTTCTTCAGGATGAGCAATTTCTTCATGAGGAGAAATAATCACTTTTTCATCAGCTATTTCTTTACTGGGCACAATTTTGCCAGTGCCTATCTGCTTAATAGATTCCTCGGGAGGCATTTCATCTAGCACAGGAGGCAACTGCTCTCTTTGCAAGCCTTTAGTTTCATCGAACCACACATCTACTATTTCAACAACCTTGTTGTAGCAGGTGTTGAAGACTCTATAGGTGTGCAAGTCCTTACCATAACCAAGCATAACGTCCTCATGTGCTTTCGGTGCAAATTTTGAACTGTGCTGAGGATCTCTAATCTAGCATTTAGCACCGAAAACTTTGAAATAACTGACATTGGGTTTCTTGTCGGTAAGACGCTCATATGAGGTCTTCTTGAGGAATTTGTGAATATATACCCGATTAATGATGTTACAAGCATTATCAATTGCTTCAGGCCACCATCGACGAGGAGTCATGTATTCATCAAGCATAGTGCAAGCCATCTCAATGAATGTCCTATTCTTGCGCTCCACGACTCCATTTTGCTGAGGCTTATAAGGAGTAGAGAGTTCATGAGTGATACCAGGTTCGTCAAGGTCGTCATCAAGACCTGTGTTCTTGAACTCGGTGCTATTGTCGCTTCTTATTTGCTTGATCATGAGACCATAATTCATCATGGCCCGATTGGAGAATCATCTGAAGACATCCTACACTTAAGTCTTGAAGGTAATGATGTGCACCGAAGTGTAACGAGAATATTCATCAACTAAATCATAGAGTGATGCAGCATTGGTTAGTGTGGCATAATGAGTAGGACCAAATAGATCCATGTGAAGTAATTCAAAGGGATGAGTAGTGGCCATGATTGTCTTTGCTGAGTGCTTTGGTCTGGTCATCTTCCCAGACTCACAAGCACCACACAGATGATCCTTGGTGAATTTGCCACCCTCGATGCCAATTATGTGCTTCTTCTTAACATGCCAGCATGTCCAAGTCATCGATGCCGTAGCCAACATTCTAAAGCTTTTGCCAAGAGACATGTGGCAAGCTGAGGACCTAGTGAGAAATCTACAACATACAAATCACCTCTCCTAAAGCCTTCTAATACTTTAGATTTGTCAGAATCCAATAACACAATGCATCTATATTTGCCAAAGATGACAATCATATCAAGATCACAAAGCATTGAGATAGACATGAGGTTGTATCCAAGGGATTCGACAAGCATCACCTTTTCCATGTGACGATCCTTTGAGATAGCAACCTTACCTAGACCCAATACCTTGCTTTTGCCTTTGTCAACGTTGATGATATGCTTCAAATGAGACGGGGTGGGGGAGCATCGGTGAGGAGATTCCTATCACCAGTCATGTGATTCCAGCATCCACTATCCAGGACCCATTTAGTGGCTTTGGGTGTGTCATCCTGTAGAAGCATTAGTCTGACTTACAAATCCATATACTTTAGAGTGAGGAATATGATGATCAATTTTGTTAGTGAATTTCATCAGTAGACAGTAATGTAAGAAGCATAAGGGATGCATTGAATGAAGTGTTCATTTCATAAAGTTTAGCTTGCATCCCAATAAGCACTTGTGAGGTCTTCAGCAAAATCATCACACATTTATTGTTTTATGAAGACCAGACCCTGCAGAAGAGATTAGTTCTTCTTCTTAACCACCCACATCTGAATGGGTGGCTGAGAAGCAATGTATCGAACCTCATTGATGGAGAATTTAGGCATTCAAGAATATGCATTTCTCTTCAAGGGGATTACAGTACTCAAATGAATATGTAGAGAAATTCTTCGAAGATTTGGGAACATAGAGGTTCGAAGAATAATGCACATATTCATCAGATCATTGTTTGTCTTCCTACAAAACAGAAGCATTAGCGCGACCATAAGTAGGTATGTGACCTTTTGATGAATTTGGTCCATGTGAACAATTTGCCCTGGGATGTTTCTTCTTCATGGGTGGTGTCATGATGACATTCACTTGAATATTTTGAAGAAGGCTTTTGGGCACCCAGATTTTCTTCACTAGGGGACCATTCCTATAGTTAGTACCAATGAATCTAGCAAATTCCACACCGTTTTGATTTTTGAACAGCTTATAGTTATAGCAAAATGACTCATCTGAAGAATATGAGGTATCACAATTGTAACCAGATAAAGTGGATGGGTCAACTGGAGGTCCTTTTGCAGCAACCCATGTGGTTTTCAGATACTGCTCAGGTTTCCAATATGATCCACCAGCATTGAGATTTCTCTCACAAGCAATACACTCTTTCCTAGGGTTCCTGTTCAGAATCTGCTTATTGAGCACATCACAGAGAGTTGGGTGCTTTTTGAGGCTTTTGTTCATGCCTATGACATACAATTCCTTCAACCATGCATTTTCGTCAATAACACTAATGGTCTCCTCGGATGAGGGGATTGATACCATTGATACAATTGAAGATATTGCAATAAATGAAGCATTTGAACATTCAGGTGAAGAATTTGCATTTTCACGTTCTTAGTATTTTAAGCATGGTGCAGCAAATTCTTCCTAAGCGGTACTGATCTGTTGAGCGAGCAATGAGTCATTCTCTTTCTTCATATCATCATGAGTGATACGTCTCCAACGTATCTATAAATTTTTATTGTTCCATGCTATTGTATTATCTGTTTTGGATGTTTAATGGGCTTTAATATGCTCTTTTATATTGATTTTGGGACTAACCTATTAACCGAAGGCCCAGTGCCAGTTTCTGTTTTTTTGCCTATTTTATAGTTTTGCAGAAAAGGAATACCAAACGGAGTCCAAACGGAATGAAACCTTCGCGATGGTCTTTCTTGGACCGAAAGCAAAGCAGAAGACTTGGAGATTAAGTCGGAGATGTAACGAGGAGA